>NC_052518.1:59590126-59635254 GCF_014356525.2 Nilaparvata lugens | reverse complement strand
TTGAGATCACATTCAATAACATAACAAGTTTCTGATTCACTCTCCAAATTTGTAAAGTCAAGAGCATGGATTTCTTCCTCTGAGAGAAACTTGAAATTTCCATAAGGTGAGAATTGATTCATAGAGTGGGCATACAAAGAATTACAATTCATATAAAGCGAATAGTTACTTGGTTTTGTGGGATCGTATGTGTCAGGGATGAGTTTGTTATTGGCTTTGCAATAGTGCTTGCCAATAAACAAAACACCACCGTGCATTCCTGATTCAAACATTAGATGAATATCGGGATCGGTAATCAATTGGATTTCAACCCTGGTGAACTTTAACGTACAATTCCAAGTGTAATGAGCAAGCAAAAGAAAATGAGTCACATCGAGGCCGTATGAGCTAAAAAGCATTGACCTCATTTCTTCGAAAACCTCAACTAATAGCATGATGTCTAGGCACAGATAGAAACCATGATACTCACTGAGAGATTTCAACTTGAATGTTGAGAACACTCTTTGTGCGTGCTCATATTCTTTGGGGGAGAGGGGTGTATCATTAAGATCATTATAAAAACATTCTATCAGCGGGAGAGAAGTCTCTGTGAATTTTTCAGGGCAAGATATGTACGAATAGGGATATACTTCTTTTTTTAACAAGAGTTGCCTATGTTCGAGATTGGGGTCAATAAATACTGAAAACAGACGTTTGAGCTTCAATTCCATATCTGTACTATCTACCAAGTTGCACACTAATACTTTCAAGGATTCATTCATAAATTTATATGAATCTAAAAACTTGATTTTTCCCACTGTCAATGTCAAAAATCTTTCTGATATATTGGCGATACAGGAAATTTCTTTTTTACATTTTTCAAGAGCTTTTAGAATAAAATTGCTGTCAAATCCGCTAAAATTATGGAAGTAACAGCTGATTGTATCATCAGTTCAAGTATTTAAATTACACTCTCAGGAGTATTAAAGGTCGTAAGTTGACTCCATTTAGGGAATCAAAAATACTTACACCTGCAAAAAAGAGATTGCAAATGAAGCTATTGTCAGTGAGAAAGCTGAACCAGCAGCTTCAACGAAAACTCATCAACATCTGCACATCAGGAGTACATACTACCAGACACTCCTCCCCCTCAACAAAGCACTTCTTTCCAATCTCACTGGGCAGCACGAGCTGCACAGCAGAAGATGAAGCTTCCAACCACCGCTACCACTGCTGCTACACCCGACTGCAATGAGTCACCACTGAAGAGCCGTGATATCTTTGTGGAGAGGGACTTGAACAGTGGAGAAATTATCGTTCCGGACACTCCACCATCATCCACATCTCATCCGGAGTGGGCACCGAGGCGTGTACCGCTCACCATGATCTCCAACAAGCAGCAGCAACAGGGGAAGAGAAAGCTGCGCTTTCTGGATGAGGAGGATGAGGAGACCATTTTTGTACCCTCAAAAGTTAGTTATTTCAAATATTATTAACTTGTAATGTGCACAGATAATTTTAAATCTTTATAAAACTATTATATGATGTCTTTAATTTGTTGAAAGCATGCTACTATCTGATAAAGTTCTTACTTTACTGAGAAAAACTAATTTCCAATAGATCTGTTCACATTACATGCATTCACATTGTGATATTAAATTATTTGAGTTCAGTTAAAAATTGAATAAGATGTATATTTGAATTCACGAATATGATGATGAATTTTATTATGATGATTACATTGAGATTGATATGTTCATTTGAATTGAGCAACTTCTATATTGTAATATGAAATGAAGAAATATAATTATTTGAAGTGATAAGGTTGAAAGCATGCTACTATCTGATAAATTTCTCACTTTTCTGAGAAAAACTAATTTCCAATAGATCTGTTTGCACAACTTCATATTATGCTAGGAAAATTAATGATCATTTTTAGTATATTAACTTCATTCAGATAATAGTTATTCGATGTGATGAATATTACAAGAGATTGCTTATTAATTTGAACTCTACATTTGATGGATGATTTTTGAGTTTGAATGATTTTTGTTGGATGAGTAACTTAATAAGTTACTAATCATAGATTTATTTTTATTTGACAGAAACAACATCCATATGAAGGTGAGAACTCCTTACTCACCCCACTGCTGCAACAAGCAGCTCAAGAGGAGGAGGAGGTGTTCGACTTCATTGGGCTTATAAATAAGCCCACACCCAAAACATGGATTCCCCTGAGGGAATTAGAGGAACACCTCCCTCACCCAATCCTCTCAGCAAGAGAAGAAACGAATAGACATGGGTGTAGAATATTACTAAAAATGGGCAAGGCCTCAACAAAAATTGAATGTGAAATATATATACTGCAAAGATTTGCAGTGATCATCCCTTCCACAAAAATTGAAAAATTCAATTAACAATGTAAAGAAATGTTTCTTGTAGTAAAACATATGACACTGAGGTGGAGTGATATTAAGATTATTAGAGCCTAATGCTCTAATAATCTCAATGTTATATCACCTCAATGTGATATGTTCTACAAGTAGTTTGTTGTAAATATTGTAGTAGTAGTAGTAAAATGTAGTAATAAATCGTAATTGCTTTGTAAAAATTGTTTTTAATTCTTACCTGTTTGTTGTGTCAAAGAAGTAAAAGATGTAGAATAGTACACTGTTCACACAAGAATAAATCCTCTTGTAACTGAGCAGTCAATGGTTGTATGGTTACAAGAGAACCTATTTTATAGTTGCTGATTGCGTGCACGTGCATGCACCACATGTTGGTCTCAAACTTGTTTTAGCATTCTCTCCCATCTGGTAGCGGCGCTCACTGTAAATAGCAATCTATTTTTATCAGTATGCTTACAACACTTGAAGGGAGAAGTTGTGCAAAGAAGATAATCATATGGAGAATAGTATTTGTTCTTCTCTTTATAATATGTTGTGTGAATATGCTATTACTTTTCCATATTGCTTTGTAAAAATATGATTCAATGCAAAATGATAGTAAGAGAATATTGGAATCTATACAAAATGAACAAAATAAGATTAGGGATTTGGAAACACCGCAATTGATGCAGGAATCTCTGGTAGTAAGAAATCATACATTATCTTATATCAAATCATGTGTCAATTCATCACATGCTTCTCTCGATGTTAGTCTTAGACATTGGTATAGATTTATGATTGATGAACGTTCAATTCTTTTCAATTTCTACAAAACTTACATCATACTTAACAAGTGTGTTAATAAGACACTTGATGATTGAAAATTGTATTCCCCATTGATTAAAACATACCGTTGCATGACGGGTATGACAGATACCTCTGAGGAGGTGCGGCAGGAGCGGGGTGGTGGGGGGTACATAGGATTGGTGCAGGGGAAGGGGGGGAAAAGTCGTAAAAAGCTTCCCAGTACATACAACTTCTATCTGCTTCTACACATTTTATCAACATGGAAATCTGTACACCGCTTAATAGACTGGAAAGATTGAATCAATCCAATCCATTGCTTTCAGAAAAATATCAGGATAATGTGCCAATGAAATTGTGTGATTTATACTTGGATTACAATCAAAAGTTCAGCAAGCTGATTGACGAATTTGAACAAATTGACCAAAACAATTCAATACCAGCACAAGTTTTAGAATTCACTGAGTTGACCACACAGTTTCAAGAAATATTGGACCAAATTAAATTAGTGGAAGCCAAGACCGCTCAAGTAAGTACCGCTACACGTTTTTCTGCAATCAATGCATTTGTAATAATTCATTTGATCAACTGTCACAATGTATATCGTAACTAGTGAGGGGAATTGAGTTTAGGGCTTGTTCTAAAGACGCTTGGTTATCTCTTGACGAGATCTCGGAGTCCAATCAGCAGACCAGCCGTTGGGCTACCGCTCAGCAGTGCCACGCATCCACACCCCTCCCTCTCGACAACTGAGGGAGGCTCGTGAAGGGCCAGTAGGAGCCCAGTCTAGTGCAGGTGTCCAGTGTGAGCGGTCGGCAGAGAGAGTGAAGGAAGCAGCGCACAGCTAGCAACAGAGTACAGCTCATATCCTGAGTGTACTCCAACTCCTTCGACTTCTAAGAGTTGTGTCTGAGGTTAACGGGAGTTAATCAAAGACACTGGAAGCTCCGAGATTCAGCACTCACATCGGGCAAGTGTTGTTCGACCACTTCAACGACTTTTGGCAGCAACCTGCCTGTTTCGACCAGTGGCGACAAGTCAGGTCTTGGCTAAAACCTGACTAGACCCTGGTACATCATCGTGAGGACCAGGAAAAGTAAGAGGACCTCGAGTAAGGCTCAGGGAGGCCTTTCTCGACCTCGAGACATGATCATGCTCCCAGGAAATAGCTGGTGCCCGGAGTTAGGGACCCGGTGACCAGGAGCAATGGCGAGTGTAAGGGACTTTCCTACCTTGCTATTCCCAATAGGAAAAGCAAGAGGACATCGAGTAAGGCTTGGGAAGGCCTTTCTCGACCCCGACACACGAACCTGAACCCAGGAAATAGCCGGTGCCCGAGGTTAGGGACCTGGTGACCAGCAGCGACGGCAAGTGTAAGGGACTTTCCCACCTTTCTATTTCCAATAAGAGGGTCCTAAAAGAGGGATGCATTTCTCCAAGGTACTCAAGATCCTGTTCCAACCCCCGACTCAAATGAGGGTGATTGACGGTCGCCCCACCAAGCCTCCCGTCCTCTGCTGCGGCCCACCTCAGATGCTGACTAAGTCTAGCCCGCCCAGAGCAACACTGGGAATTCTGGTGGAAGAAGGTGTGGGCAAAAATCTACTCAGAAGATTGGCGCCCAACGTGGGGCTAAAAGTAGGAGGTGAAGAACAGTGATGAGTGCTGGAGAGAGGATTAATTGCAGAGGTGAGGAAGGTGTCAAGGAGGATATAGGAGACGACAGCAGTGATCCAAGAGTGGCCTGGATGTACAGGCTTCACAGGGATGAAGCAGTGAATTTTTCGGCCACAGCAGGCCTACCTACAACTGGAACCATGGCAGAGCTCAGGAGAGCTCTTGTCAAAAACCACCTGAGGACAATGGTGGAGGCCGCCGGTCTAAACAGGATCGGTGGCAGAGCTGGCACAGGTCAGAAAGAGGAAGGAACTGCAGCCTTGTGGCCACCAGTCACAGAGGCCACTGCATCTTTCAGACTGGAAGAAATACCCAAGGAGACATCTCCAGAGTTTGATGGTGACTCCAGCAAATCCTGGGTGTACAGAGTGCACGATCAGGGCTTTATTGATCTACTACTCAACTCAGTGCTGCCAGATGGCACAAGTACAAGCCTGAGGAGGGCTCTACTGGAGCAACGACAGCAGATTGTTGAAAGACTCCACCCCACGTTGTTTGTGGACTCGGTGGTGGTACTAGTGAGGTTTGAGGTCGTACTTGTGTGTCGATTCAGTCGAAGTTGGATCCTACCGTCAAGTTTTCGATGGATGCCACAGTGGTAGATAAAATCATCAACAAGTTGCCTTCTTGTGAAATTGACAGATCCAAACTTCATCATCTTGAAAATCTCACACTGACTGTCGACAAATTCTACCTTCCTAGTAGAATAGATGGCATCATTGGTGCAGAGTTAGTTCTTCACTTGCTACATGGGAGTCCTAGTACAGGTGAATTGCACGAATTGATGACTGTTAATAGTGTCTTTGGTCACATTCTGATGGGGAGAGCGCCGATTCTCACTTCAACAACGAATGTGTCGAATTGTTTTACAGCCATCTGTAGTCCATTTGTTAGTAGTCCATCGTTGGATAGTTTTGTGGAACGTTTTTGGGAGTAGGAATCGTGCCCTGCACCAAGCTGTCAACTGAAACCGGAAGAGTTGGAGTGTGAGGTAAATTTTCGTAAGTCTGTACATCGTGTGAATTCTGGTCGTTTTGTTGTTGCCTTGTCATTTGCGGAGCCGCCCAGCAGCTTGGGAGATTTGTATGCTGTCGCCAAATGCAGACTGCTGACTTTGGAGAGACGACTAGAGCTTGACAGCAATATTCGTATTTCATATCATGAAATATTGATCGATTACCTACGTCAGGGTCACATGTCGTTTGTAGCAGATCAGACAGACCGAGGTGGTTACTACATACCCCATCACACCATCGTGAAAGCAAGCAGCACTACCACACCCATCCGAATTGTATTTGATGCTGGTTCCAGAACATCATCTGGTTTGTCATTGAACCAGGTTCTTCATGCCGGTCCCCAATTGCAGACTAACATTTTTGTTTTGTTAGTTAATTTTTGTTTGTTCCCAATCGCACTAACTGCTGACATTAAACAAATGTATCGACAGATATTAGTGGAGGATTCCTGCCGTCATTATCAGCGTGTATTGTGGAGATTTTCGCTGGAGGATCCAATCGAAATTTATCAGCTCAATTGTGTTGTTTTTGGTGTTTCAAGCTCTCCATATTTGGCGCTTCGCACCATCCACCAGCTTGTAGAGGCAGATGGAAATCGTTTTCCAGCAGCCAAGGCGAGAATACCAAGAGAAATGTTCATGGACGACTTAGTCACATCTTTTGCCACAGAGTAAGAGGCCGCGAAGCTGTATTGTTCGTCCAAGCAGCTGTTTGAGGGAGGAGGTTTCTCGCTCACAAATTGGACTTCAAATTCACCATAAATGTTGGAGAAATTATTGGAGGAAGAGAAATCGTTCCTGTACAAGGATTTCGAAGCAGACAACTCCTTGGCTATCTTGGGATTGAATTGGCAACCTAGTAGGCTACTGATCTGTTTCAGTTTTCAGTCAAGAGTGGTGAGGTCGTTGCTACTAAGTGTTCTATTCTGTCAGTTATGGATCATATCTATGATCCACTTGGTCTCTTGTCACCGTTTACATCATTCCTAAAGTGTCTTGTCCAGAAACTGTGAAAATTAGGAGTGGATTGGGACGAGAAGCCGCCTGAGTCTATATGCACTCTTTGGGAGAATTTTCGAAAAGAGTTGCCTCTATTGTTGAAATTTACTGTTCCACGTCATGTTGGTTCATTTCAGGATTCTCACATCAGTTTGATTGGTTTTTGTGATGCATCATTGTCTGGTTTTGGTGCAGTTATTTATGTGAAGTTGCAGAATGAGAGCGAGGAGCCAAGAGTTGTATTATTGTGTTCAAAGTCCAAGGTAGCAGCACCATCTAAAGTTGTTTCAATACCTCGTTTGGAGTTGTGTGCGGCACTCTTGTTGGCAGAACTCATGAATTCAGTAGTCACTATTATTAGTGAACGTTGTCATGTGTCTCGAATTGTTGCACTCTCTGATTCTACAGTCAACTTGTGTTGGATTAATTCTCCATCCATGAAATGGCAAACTTTTGTTGGTAATCGCATCACAAAAATACAGGATTCTTGTATACAGGGGTGGATGCATGTTGCCGGAATTGAAAATCCCGCTGACTGTTTGTCTAGAGTTTTATCACCAGTTGAGCTTGTGAACATTCTGTTGTGGCTCTCAGGTCCATCATGGATAGCAGAGGACGAATGCAATTGACCCGTCTGAACTCAAATGGAAGAGATAGTGGATCCACCGAAGGCGAAAAAACCGTCAGTGTTGACAGTCACAGAATCTCCTGATTGTAACAACAATGCGATATATTCATTGATCGTTCGGATTATGGTCGTCTTTTGAGAATTGTAATTCTTGTTCTCAAATTCTTACGAATCTTACCCCAATCAGAAGAATCAGATTTCGATGTTGCTGAAAGGTATCTATGTAAAGTGGTACAGAAGATACATTTTTCATCTGAATTTGTGCAATTAGAGAAGGGAGAAGAATTTCTATGCGTCTATGTCACCTGTCTCCATTCATTGATAAAGGTGTGATTCACATCGGCGGTTGTTTGTCTCATGCTGGACTTGAATTTGAGACTTGTCATCAGATGATCTTACCAAAATCTGACGCTTTTGTATCGATGTTGATTGATTATCATGACAAGAAGAATTGTCATGCTGGACCTTTGTTATTGTTGTCCTTGATCAGACAGAAATTCTGGATTCTGTCTGCTCGCTCTATTATTTGTATTTGTGTCTTTAAGTATAATCGTTGTTTCCGTATTCAACCTAGTAACAAAATTATATCCACTTCCAACTTAATAGTTGTTGTGATTGCTGCATTTTTTCTTTTGTGTTGTTTTTAGGTGTTGGTGTTTTGTTCTTTTTGGCATGTCTGGATTTCTCCTTTCCTTGGTTTTTTCAGTTTTGTAACTTGGCTGGAAATTAGTTTTTCAGAGGCAGGGGTATGTTCTGGCCAGAGAACTCGAATTGTAGTGCCAGAATGCCAGACTGTAGTTCTGCCAATAGCAGGCTTGTGTTTGCGCCGGCGAAGACCGTCCTGCTTGCTTGGCATTGTGGATGTTTTTTGTAAGTCTTGTCTGTCTTGTTTCGTTGGCCCGTTCTTTTGCAAGAACAAATTTGTGTTTGTTTGTCATGTAATTTTCGATCGGAAATTTCTTGTAAATTGTTTGAGTGTCGTGGGTGTGAATTATGAATATAACAGCGTAAATAGTATTGAATTGAATTAATTTGAGTCAGATTTGAATTTATAAAGAATCCAGTTTGAGCTTTGTTCGAAACACAGTGTATAACCTGCAAGTTGAATGCAGAATAAACAAGAAGGCAGCCCGTAAGCAATAACCTGTCTATTCCCAGATTTTGTCCCACCCTGAACCTGACCAAAACACCCAATAAAGGCTTCGAAGGACAAGTAGTCAAGATTGGAATAAATTTGGTGAGTTTTTGCTCTTTTTTATTGTTCATTAATGCAGAGTTTAACTGTACAAATAACCTGGCTCAAATTGAAGATTAAATTTTGCCCCTTGTTTGTAATGGATTATTCAAATAGTAAATTACAGTCTTCTGGTAGCTCTAGCCTGAGCTTTGTTCAGAACAGTGAATTAATCAGCAGATGTTATCTGTTATAATAAACACACTGTCATTTATATCCAATAGATGGTTACTTTGCATAAGTAAATCATGTGATTGATTTCATTATTGAAATGAACAGTGAGAAGTGAAATATTGAGTTGAAATTTATAGTTCTGATTTTATTATTGTGATATAGTGAGAAGGCTGTGATCCTCATAACATATCAAAAATGAATTATTATATCCACCACATTTAATTGTGATATAAAATCGAAATATGTGGTGTAACATCACAACTAGTGGCTTCATGTCAACCATATAATTCAGTATTCTTCATCATATTGTCATCTCTCATCTTTTATTGTGAACAATGAGTTGCTGATACACTGAACTAACTGAGGGTATCCATCACTCTGACACTTGGTTATTTTCCTGGACTCCAATTCACCTCTATCAACTTCTGCCTTCTGTGAAGTGTTACATTGTTGTGTATCACGTTTCTTCTTGAGGACGGGGACTGCAACTTGAGTCTACTTCCTCGACGAGCTCCTGGGAGTATTGTAGCTGTATCTCAGCTGACTATTGCTGAGACCACGACGAGTTCCTGGTCGTGTTGGAGATTCATCCCAGCTTTCTGATGCTAGAAGTTGAGGCAGTGCAAGAGCACGGCCATGCAGGGTGAAAGCCTGGCCATAGCAGTGCGTAAGCACGGCGGAGTAGGGCAGTGCAAAAGCCCGGCCATAGCAGTGCGCAAGCACGGCTCCTCGCGGGGCGAGAGCCCGGCATGCAGTGCAAAAGCATGGCTCCCCGCAGGGCGAAAGCCCGGCAAAGGTAGTGCGCGAGCTTGACCTCAGCAGTGTGGAAACACTGCAGCCAGATTGCTAACTCGTCCGAACGTTGTGTGCAAACATAACACATCGGACTGTGTGTGTCTGGATTGTCATCAAGCAGATGCACACCTTTGCGGTGCGGAAGCACAGCGGCAGTGCAAAAGCACGGCACGCAGTGCGAAAGCATGGCATGCAGTGCAAAAGCACAGCCCCGCAGTGCGAGAGCACGGCTTTGTGTTTTGTGTTACCCTTTATCCTGCAGTGCGCAAGCACGGCCTGTCCGGATGGGGCAAAAATCCTTGTGCCTTGCTGTGTGCAAACACAGCCATCCAGCAGGGTGCAAGCTCTGTTTCCTAGTGTAAAAGCAGGGGCCAGTCTTCCTGCAAGTCAGCTGATGTGGACACATCGCGATGGCTTGAGTAAGAACTCAGTCAGAGGTGCTTTTCACCTTTTATGTTTCTGTATTTTTGTGTTTCTGTGTTCTGTGTTACCCTTTATCCAGCAGTGCGCAAGCATGGCTTTTCCAGATGGGGCGAAAATCCTTGTGCCTTGCTGTGTGCTAACACAGCCCTCCAGCAGGGTGCAAGCTCTGTTTCCTAGTGTAAAAGCAGGGGCCAGTTTTCCTGCAAGTCAGCGGATGTGGACACACCACGACGGCTTGAGTAAGAACTCAGTCAGAGGTGCTTTTCATCTTTTATGTTTCTGTGTTTTTGTGCCCTCTGTTACTCTGTGTTCCGCAGTGCAGAAGCACAGCATCTCCTTGCAGTGCGGAAGCATGGCATCTCTATATCCTGCAGTGCGGAAGCACGGCGTCCTTTAGCAGTGCGGAAGCACAGCGCCTCTTGCAGTGCTGAAGCACGGCGTTCCCCTTGCAGTGCGGAAGCACAGCGTCTCCTTGCAGTGCAGAAGCACGGCATCTCTATACCTGCAGTGCGGAAGCACGGCGTCCTTCAGCAGTGTGGAAGCACTGCGTCCTTCAGCAGTGTGGAAGCACGGTGCCTCTTGCAGTGCAACATAAACGCTCTTTACCATGGGATATCTACTTATGCTATTGTTTCTCTATGCTATTACTTAGTAATAGCTTTCTACTAATAGTAGGTATTGGTATTATATCCTCAATAACGTATGTCGTCAAATCACGTTATAGCTTTCGTTCAATAACTGCAAATATACAGGTTAATCAAGTTGGAAATTGTATAAATTCGATTTGTATACAATGATTGAATAGTTTATGATAAGAAAAGTTGTACATACAGCTGATATTTTCAAATATCGATATATCTAAAAGTGAAATGGCACTCACTCACTGACTGACTGACTCACTCACTCACTCACTCGCAGAACTAAAAATCTACCAAACCAAAAACGTTCTAATTTGGTAGGTATGTTCAGTTGGCCCTTTAGAGGCGCACTAAGAAATCTTTTGACATTATTTTAACTCTAAGGGTGGTTTTTAAGGGTTTAAAGTTCGTCTTTTAGCATGTATATTCTCTTAATTATAATTGAAAAAAGGCCATACCATATGTTAATATAGATTACCATATCCGTTTAGCCAGACGTTTAGGCTGGACCCCCGACTGGATCGTCCTAACATATGATAAAAATGCCCAAATGAAAAATGCAGGCGAGCGAAGCGAGCCTGCTGATCTAATTCTTGGACGATTCAGTCGGGGGTCCAGATGGATATGGCGAGCGAAGCAAGCCTGACGGCTAGTTTTTTGTATATAATTTGTATATAATATAGTGAAATAAGAGCGATATTGTCAGTTCCGCATGATTTATTGGTCATAATTATTGGTTTAGTTAATTCGTTCAAAAAAATTATGTGGAACTGACAACATCGCTTTCATTTCACCTTGATATGGAGAAATTCCACAATATCTCTGTTCATACAGTAAAGTTGAAAAAATATTATTATCTTGATTTAATTTTAATTCCAACTATATTGAGTTTTTTCATATACCTTTATGTCTATAAGGTGTGTGGTCAACGTTTTTAATCCATGTTCTTAATTTTTAATGTTATTACAACTGTTTATTTTATAAGAACTAAAAAGGACAAACAAAAAACCAATAGATGTGATAATTTTCAATGATTAAAAATGAGAAAATGGGATTGATGGGCTCCCTGATTGCCATACTTCGGCAAGTTCGAGGATCCAGTATCTCTGGCAAAAAGGCGTGATGGTAGAAATAAATATTAACTTTTTGTCCATCTTCTCGGTCCAAAACGTGTCATACCTCTCGATCTTTTCAATATGGATGTCTTTCTTTGTCCATACTACAAAATAACAGATTTTTTCTCAGCTACATCTCGTAGTTGCCCTTGCACCTCAAAAATCAAGAAACAGCCCAACTTAGAAAATTCCAAACATTGTTAGGTAAACGTGCACGTATGAAACTATTTATCATCCTATGGTATCATGTGGGGCCACTAATTTTTTTAATGAATCAGCCAGTACCTTATTGAATCTTGTTATTTAGGCTTGCTCAACATTTTTCGAAAAATACTGTCACTTTCAAATGTCAATTCAATGAATTAAACCATAGAAGTAGGGGTAAAGTGAGACTTCTGTCTCAAAGCTGCCCCAAAGCTGCCCCAAACCTGGCTCAAAGCTGCCCCCAAATCTGCCCCAAATCTGATTCTTGGTTCTAACCTTGCCCAACCCAATGTAATCTGATCTAACCTAACCTAGCCATACCCCTAATCTCACAATAAACCTCAAATGAAGATTTCACACTTTTTTGGAAAAAAAAAAACTAGATCCAGCTTTTTTTTATTTCTTGAATAACTAAGAAACCAATAATTTTACAAAAAATCTACAAGAGTAACTTTTTCCAGTAAATCTAATAACGAATCCATTGACACCCCATTTGTCAAGATTGAACAAAAAATAAGGAACTCATGGGAAAACTAGATCCAGCTTTTTTTTTATTTCTTGAATAACTAATAAACCGTTAATTTTACAAAAAATCTACAAGAGTAACTTTTTCCAGTAAATCTAATAACGAATCCATTGACACCCCATTTGTCAAGATTGAACAGAAAATAAGGATCTCATGGGAAAACTAGATCCATCTTTTTTTATTTCTTGAATAACTAAGAAACCGTTAATTTTACAAAAAATCTACAGAAGTAACTTTTTCCAGTAAATCTAATAACGAATACATTGACACCCCATTTGTCAAGATTGAACAAAAAATAAGGATCACATGGGAAAACTAGATCCAGCTTTTTTTTATTTCTTGAATAACTAAGAAACCGTTAATTTTACAAAAAATCTACAAGAGTAACTTTTTCCAGTAAATCTAATAACGAATCCATTGACACCCCATTTGTCAAGATTGAACAGAAAATAAGGATCTCATGGGAAAACTAGATCCAGTTTTTTTATTTCTTGAATAACTAAGAAACCAATAATTTTACAAAAAATCTACAAGAGTAACTTTTTCCAGTAAATCTAATAACGAATCCATTGACACCCCATTTGTCAAGATTGAACAAAAAATAAGGATCAGTCCACATTCAGATGAGGGGCTCAAAGCTGCCCCCAAATCTGCCCCCCCCAAAGCTGATTCTTGGTTCTAATCCAATGTAATCTGAACTAACTTAAGCTAGCCATACCCCTAATCTCACAATAAACCTCAAATGAAGATTTCACACTTTTTTGGAAAAACTAGATCCAATTTCTTGAATAACTAAGAAACCGTTAATTTTACAAAAAATCTACAAGAGTAACTTTTTTCAGTAAATCTAATAACGAATCCATTGACTCCCCATTTGTCAAGATTGAACAAAAAATAAGGATCTCATGGGAAAACTAGATCCATCTTTTTTTATTTCTTGAATAACTAAGAAACCGTTAATTTTACAAAAAATCTACAGAAGTAACTTTTTCCAGTAAATCTAATAACGAATACATTGACACCCCATTTGTCAAGATTGAACAAAAAATAAGGATCAGTCCACATTCAGATGAGGGGCCCAAAGCTGCCCCCCCAAATCTGCCCCCCAAAGCTGATTCTTGGTTCTAATCCAATGTAATCTGAACTAACTTAAGCTAGCCATACCCCTAATCTCACAATAAACCTCAAATGAAGATTTCCCACTTTTTTGGAAAAACTAGATCCAATTTCTTGAATAACTAAGAAACCATTCATTTTACAAAAAAATTACAAGAATAACTTTTTCCAGTAAATCTAATAACGAATCCATTGACACCTCATTTGTCAAGATTGAACAAAAAATAAGGATTAGATTATGATTTCACTTTTTGCTGTAGGCTAGACATTTTTGTGTTGAGACAGAAAGTTGTTTGACCTCCACAACATGTAAACAGTTTCTTCGGTTATAGTAAAGTGAAAGTGGCTCAAACAGCTTTCAGTTTCTCCAGTGTGAGTGAAGTAAACAGCTTCCAGTTCCAGACTATAAAAGCTGATTTCTAGTCTGGAGTTATACACTCTGTACTCAAGGAAGCAGTTGGAGGTGTAGCCTACATACAGAAAACATCTGTGCATATTCTTCTACCTTCCAAGTTGGAAAACATGGAGGTGAGTGTTATTTATTATAATTTCTTGAGTTTATAATCTATTCTAATGTGGTAGTAATTTTTATGAGTGTAGCAGTCCCCCTTCTTACTCACTCTCTCTGTTTCTTCCCTATCTCTACTGTGATTGGCATAAATCAAACTCAAATTTACATGTACTGTACAAGATTCATTTCAAAGTTTATTGTTTCTGTCACAGAAGGTAGGATGAGTTAATGAAGATTGGTTATAATTTTGATTGTTTTTTAGAGATTTTATTGTGAGTTCATTAGACAATGTCTCTCAACCTTAATTAATATTATAAGTAGAATTTTGGTCATGAGTTAATTTTATTATAAGTTCATTAGGTAGTATGAGACTTTATGCTACTGAGCTTATGAATAAGGTTAGAACCTTCATTATGAGTTTAATTTCATTGTCTGCAAGGCTGCTTCAAACAACTAAGGTTATTAATTCTTGATTATGATTCTGAATAAATTAAGGAACTCTGGCACATATTCTTAAAATGGAATGTGGAGTTTTATTGTGAGTTCATTAGGCAATGTCTCTCAACCTTAATTAATATTATAAGTAGAATTTTTATCATGAGTTAATTTTATTATAAGTTCATTAGGTAGTATGAGACTTCATGCTACTGAGCTTATGAATAAGGTTAGAACCTTCATTATGAGTTTAATTTCATTGTCTGCAAGGCTGCTTCAAGCAACTAAGGTTATTAATTCTTGATTATGATTCTGAATAAATTAAGGAACTCTGACACATATTCTTAAAATATTAGGTATAGAAAATGGATTATTGATTAAGTTCACTTTCATCTTCTTGGGAACCATGTATACTTGATTATGAGTTTAATTCCATTGTCTGCAAGACTGCTTCAAGCAACTAAGGTTATTAATTTTGAATATGATTTGATTTGAATAAATTAAGGAATTTTAGCACATATTCTTAAAATATTAGGTATAGAAGATGGATTATTGATTAAGTTCACTTTCATCTTTTCAGGAACCTGTAGTTAAAGAAAACAAAATGGAGAGAAGTCACCCTAATGGGAAGCTATTCTGAACCAGGACATGAAAATGGAGGAGTTCAATAATAATTGTGAGTAGACTACTTTTCTATTACAGTTTCATGATACTATAGTTTTAGTTCATACTCTTGCTCTCTTTCTATCATACACATAGCCACAAGAGTTGAGTGACACAACCTTCAACCAAAAAGCATCCCTCTCACTCACTCCTACTATCGCTCTCTTTCACACACCTGAAACCGGTTGGCATGCACAGTGCAACTTGATAAAGAGAGGAATTCCAGATTGAAGCTGAGAGGTTAGAGGGTGCGGGCGGGCGGTGCTTGTGCCTGGAATGTGCACAAGTCAAACAGCTTTCAGTTTCTCAACCAAAAAGCATCCCTCTCACTCACTCCTACTATCATACTCTCTTCTACTTACTACTCACTCCTACTATTATGATCTCTTCTACCTACTCCCTCTCACTCACTCCTACTATTCATTCATAATTGAAACTTTTGAAAGAACATAGAATTTTTTATTGATTTTAGGAGGCCAGTTCAATCCTCCACTACCAGGATATCACCAAGACAAAAATTCTTGGAATACCACACTCATCTCCATACATCATCATATCATGGTAGAAAGGTATTTCAATAAGACTAATTGATATTAAGTTTAGTTTAGTTTTTTATGTATATTAAAAAAACATACAAAAATGTATAGGCCCATTACAGAGAGAGGTATAAATGGAAACTGTTTGCGTTTTAGATGGGATAAGTTTGAAATTATTGATCCTATATTGATATTTCAAAGCTTGAAACCAATTGTACTTGATATATGTTTGAGAGAAGCTGAAAAATTTAATTATAATATAAAATGGTATGTTGCTCTCAAATTAAAGCTAAAGAAATTAGTTGCAGATCATGAAATGGATACTACACCAACATTTCATGGGATAGCACGAACAATTCTACAAATTCAAGATAACATAAATGAGTTTAGTGTTCGATGGGATGAAGCAGAAGGTATTATATGGAATAAAATAGATAAATTCATACAATATGGTAGTGGTTGGGTGATTAATTCAATTGAATGTTTCGATTTGAATATTGTTTGCTACAAACCAATATATTCAGGAACATATGTGCCAACTCCCAAAAAGCTTGATAATAAGAAATGGATTATTGATTAAGTTCACTTTCATCTTTTCAGGAACCTGTAGTTAAAGAAAACAAAATGGAGAGAAGTCACCCTAATGGGAAGCTATTCTGAACCAGGACATGAAAATGGAGGAGTTCAATAATAATTGTGAGTAGACTACTTTTCTATTACAGTTTTATGATACTATAGTTTTAGTTCATACTCTTGCTCTCTTCCTATCATACACATAGCCACAAGAGTTGAGTGACACAACCTTCAACCAAAAAGCATCCCTCTCACTCACTCCTACTATCGCTCTCTTTCACACACCTGAAACCGGTTGGCATGCACAGTGCAACTTGATAAAGAGAGGAATTCCAGATTGAAGCTGAGAGGTTAGAGGGTGCGGGCGGGCGGTGCTTGTGCCTGGAATGTGCACAAGTCAAACAGCTTTCAGTTTCTCAACCAAAAAGCATCCCTCTCACTCACTCCTACTATCATACTCTCTTCTACTTACTACTCACTCCTACTATTATGATCTCTTCTACCTACTCCCTCTCACTCACTCCTACTATTCATTCATAATTGAAACTTTTGAAAGAACATAGAATTTTTTATTGATTTTAGGAGGCCAGTTCAATCCTCCACTACCAGGATATCACCAAGACAAAAATTCTTGGAATACCACACTCATCTCCATACATCATCATATCATGGTAGAAAGGTATTTCAATAAGACTAATTGATATTAAGTTTAGTTTAGTTTTTTATGTATATTAAAAAAACATACAAAAATGTATAGGCCCATTACAGAGAGAGGTATAAATGGAAACTGTTTGCGTTTTAGATGGGATAAGTTTGAAATTATTGATCCTATATTGATATTTCAAAGCTTGAAACCAATTGTACTTGATATATGTTTGAGAGAAGCTGAAAAATTTAATTATAATATAAAATGGTATGTTGCTCTCAAATTAAAGCTAAAGAAATTAGTTGCAGATCATGAAATGGATACTACACCAACATTTCATGGGATAGCACGAACAATTCTACAAATTCAAGATAACATAAATGAGTTTAGTGTTCGATGGGATGAAGCAGAAGGTATTATATGGAATAAAATAGATAAATTCATACAATATGGTAGTGGTTGGGTGATTAATTCAATTGAATGTTTCGATTTGAATATTGTTTGCTACAAACCAATATATTCAGGAACATATGTGCCAACTCCCAAAAAGCTTGATAATAAGAAATCAACTATTAATATAAAAAATGAGGATCAAAGGTGCTTCTTATGGTCAGTACTAGCTTACTTCAATCAAGACCAAAAACACAATAGAGTAAGAGATTTACAAAAATACTCACATTCAGTTAATGTTGGGGATTTGGAATTCCCTCTAAAAATAGAAGACATTCCAAAATTTGAGAGTTTGAATGTAGATATTTGTATAAATGTCTATGATTATATAGAAGAGTGTGACACTATCTCCCCAATCTATGTATCTAAATATCAAAGTAGATTGCATAAAATAAATTTAATCTTGCTAGAGGATAAACATTTCATTTATATAAGGAATCTTTCAAGACTCACTCTTGCAAATGCGGCTAGTTCATACATTCCAACCCCCAAAAAACTTGCTAATAAGAAATCAACTATTAATATAAAAAATGGAGATCAGAAATCATTCTTATGGTCAGTACTATCATTCTTCAATGAAGATCAAAAGAACAATATAGTAACAGACCTACAAAAATACTCACAATTAGTTAATGTTGGGGATTTGGAATTCCCTGTAAAAATAGAAGACATACAAAAATTTGAGAGTTTCAATGAAGATATTTGTATAAATATTTATAATTATGTAGAAGAGAGTGACACCATCTCCCCACTCCATGTATCTAAATATCAAAATAGATTGCATAAAATAATTTAATCTTGCTAGAGGATAAACATTTCATTTATATAAGGAATCTTTCAAGCCTAACTCTTGCAAATGCAGCTAGTTCATACATTCCAACCCCCCAAAAACTTGCTAATAAGAAATCAACCATTAATATAAAAAATGAGGATCAGAAATCATTCTTATGGTCAGTACTATCATTCTTCAATGAAGATCAAAAGAACAATAGAGTAACAGACCTACAAAAATACTCACATCTAGTTAATGTTGGGGATTTGGAATTCCCTGTAAAAATAGAAAAAATTCCAAAATTTGAGAGTTTCAATGAAGATATTTGTATTAATGTGTTGAGTTATGAGGATGAGAAGGATATTATATATCCCATATTTACATCTAAGAATAGGGGAAGGAAGCATACAATAACTCTTCTTTTCCTAAAAAAACAACATTATATTCTAGTGAAGAATTTATCAAGATTGTTGTCTGATCAAACAGAACATCATGGAAAAGTCGAGATATGTCCCTATTGTTTACATAGATTCACAAAGACAAATGCTCTTGCTAATTTAGAAAAACATCTAGAATTATGTTCATTGAATAAATGTCAAAGAGTTAGAATGCCACAAGAGGGGGAGATATTGAAATTCTCGAATTATAGTTACACTCTCAAAGTTCCATACATTATATATGCAGATTTTGAATGTATGATTATTGATAATATTCACAAACCTTGTGGTTATGGTTATTTGATAATAGATGAAGAGGGGGAGATATATTATGGTCCAAAAATTGTTAGGGCCAATAGCTTGGAGGAATCTGAGAAATTGATTGATAATTTCATAGATGAATTAGAAACACATAGTGTTATATTGAAAAAGAAATTGCAAACTATTATTGATATGAATTTCACTACAGAAGATGAAAAGACATATTTACAACAAAAATCTTGTTGTTTATGTACAAAACCCATAGATTTCATTGATAGGGTCAGACATCACTCTCACTCAACAGGAAAGTTTATTGGTGCTGCACATAATACTTGTAATTTAAATACGAAAAAAGTAAAATTCATACCAGTAATTTTCCACAATCTAACTGGATATGATATGCATTTCATTCTGAAATCTCTTGGAAA
Organism: Nilaparvata lugens; assembly: GCF_014356525.2. Taxonomy (NCBI): domain Eukaryota; kingdom Metazoa; phylum Arthropoda; class Insecta; order Hemiptera; family Delphacidae; genus Nilaparvata; species Nilaparvata lugens. Next base: position 59,615,828 of record NC_052518.1, on the reverse strand, counting down.
TTATAGAAAAAAAATTAGCACTATTGCAAAAAGTAGTGAGAAAATAATGACAATGACATTGAATAACACATTAAGATTTATAGACTCATTGAATTTTCTACATTCTTCTCTTGATAAATTAGTTGCTATAAATCCTGAGTTCAAGCTACTTCAACAACATTACCCTCCAAATAAAATTGATCTACTAAGAAAAAAACAATTGTATCCATATGAATATATGAACAATTTTCAAAAATTCACTGAAACTGAATTGCCAACTATTGATAAGTTCTATAGTTCTATAGGTGACAAAAATGCAACTGTAGAAGAGTATGAGCATGCAAAAACAGTATGGGAAGTTTTCAAAATAGAGAATCTTGCACAATTCCATGATTTTTATTTGAAAATAGATATTCTTCTCCTTGCTGATGTTTTTGAAAACTTTAGGAAAACGTTCATGAATACATACAACATGGATGTAGCACATTGCTACTCTCTCCCTCACTTTTCCTGGTCTGCTATGTTGAAATACACAAAAGTAGAGTTGCAATTAATTTCTGATCCTGATCAGTATTTATTCTTTGAAAAAGGAATTAGGGGCGGAATTAGTATTATTCCACACCGCTATGCAAAAGCCAATAATAGGTATATGAATGATTTCAAGATAAATGAGCCAGAAACATATATTATCTATTGGGACTGTAATAATCTTTATGCCGTGGGAATGTGTTGTAATCTACCACATTCAAATTTTGAATGGATGACAGAAGCAGAAATTCAAGAATTCAATGTAGAACAAGATCAAAGTAATGTAGGATATGTATTGGAAGTGGATCTTGAATACCCAAGACATCTTCATAACAGTCATAATGACTATCCTTTAGCACCAGTGAAAGAAAAACCACCAAATGGAAAAACTGAAAAGTTGTTGACTACTTTGGAAGATAAAGAGAAATATATAATACATATTAATAATTTGAAACTATACCTAAGACTTGGCATGAAGCTCAAGAAAATTCATAGAGGGATTAAATTTCTACAATCCAAATGGTTGGAACCATTTATAAACTTAAATACTCAATTAAGAAGAAATGCATGCAATGACTTTGAACGCAATCTTTATAAACTAATGAATAATAGTATATATGGACGAACTTTAATGAATGTGAAAAAACATTCTGATTTTGAAATTGTAACTAATGAAAAAAGACTACATAAACTCATTTCAAAACCAAGAACCAAAAACTGGCATTTATTTGGAGAAAATGTTGTTGGAGTAAACTTAAATAAAGTTGAGATAGTGTTAAATAAACCAATTTATGTTGGAATGGTAATTCTAGAGGAAAGTAAAGCAGTCATGTTTGATTTCCATTATAACTATATTAAAAAAATATTTCCGAACCAATCTAAAGTTTTAATGTCAGATACAGATAGTTTCATGTATTCAATAGAGTGTGATGACATTTATGAAAAGATTAAGATACATGGAGATATATTTGACACATCAAACTATGAAAGAAATCATATGTGTTATAGTGATAAAAATAATAAAATTATAGGGAAATTTAAAGATGAACTAGGAGGCCAAATAATATCTGAATTTGTAGGTTTGAAACCGAAAATGTATTCATTCATATTATCCGATAATACAGAAGAAAAGAAGGTAGCGAAGGGTATAACAAAAAGTGCTCAGGAAAAGCAATTAAGTTTCAAATTATATAAAGATTGCTTATTTCAGGGAAAGACAAAAGTTGTAAAGTTTTATTCAATTGAAAGTAATCTTCACACAGTAACTACTGTGAAAAGAGAGAAGTTAGCTTTATCACAACATGATAATAAAAGATTTTTGGAAAATGATGGGATAAGTACCTTGGCTTTTGGACATAAAGATATAGAGAGTAGGAAGAGGAAACATGTTGATGATGATCATTGAGAAAGTATATATGAAAAAAAAATGATTTTCTAGATTCTATATTAATACAATTTTTTTTAGCTCTAAGATTCTTTGCTATTTTAGAATATAAGATTTTTTTACTTCAACTTTTGATTTTTATCAGTGAATATTGTTGTATAATTTGTATATATTATTAAATTTGAGCTTGTTTATAATATCAAGAGTTATAAAAACATTGTATGATTTTTTTCTTGAATAATCTAATAATTAGAATCAATGAATTTATTATAGTTGTATAGTTTGTATTTGTGTACATATATGGAATACTGAAATATATTCTATAATGATTTTAAGAGTAGATAATTTTATTATTGAGATTTATTCTAATCTCTATCTAGAATTTTAACTTTACATTACTTTCCTAACCATGCCACTCAATGGTGTGTATTCATAGATATTATCATAGAGAATTAGGCAATAGGCGGTTGTTTTTGGTTTGAAATTTTCTGTTGAATCAAATGTTAATTTCACATCTATTGCTCCAGATTTTAATAATTCATTTTGTCTGCTGCAGTCTATAACAATTAATGGTGTGTATTTATCAAATGTATCATAGTCTATTGATGTATAGCTATCATGTTGTCTATGAGGATAGTATGAATGTTGAAAATCCGAAAACATATGATACAACAAGTGTTTATTACCCATTATACTATCATAGGGGAAGTATTGTGCATTCAAATACAAGCGAATATTGTTGAGTTTACAAAAATCAAAGTTTGACATATTTTCAGCTATACTATTTTTCTTATCTCTTTGAAATCCAAGAATAATGAATCTAGGCTTTTCCATTTGTGATGCTGTTTTCACTGTCCATTGTTGTGTGGTGGCTTCAGGTAATGATGGAAATTCATGAAGCTGCCATGATCTGAATGGTATGACAATACCCTTATCATTGTGAGATAGATTTAATAAATCAATGCGAATTGAGTCTGAAACATGTATATAGGGTACACGCCATTGTATCTTTGTTATATCAATTTTTACTTTACCTGCTGTTGTTGATTGAATACTGTTTTTATCTGATGATGATCTTAGAAGAACTAACTCCTGCCGAACATTCAATATAACTTTTTTATAATCTTCCATTATACCCAACCACATTTCTAATGGTATACAAAAACTGAATTTTTCTAAATTTTTCCATCCTTGTAATTTCCATCCAGCATTTTCCATTACTTTTTCATTGAGTGCAGATTGAGATAGAAGATTTTTCATTGTGGTTGTAATTCCTACATTACGTGTACGATCAACTTCAACCCCACCCAGTTCATATCTAATTTCATCAAATAAATGTGCTACACCATTGTTTATTAGTGAATAGTCTGTTTTTGTATCATCTGCTTTCTTAACATCAATATTACCTTCAATTAGGAGGAAACTTTTACTTGGTAGCGTGTAAATATCTTGTTGATTGACACTGATACGAATTTCATCATTATAATTATATGTTTGAGATGCATATGGGGTGTGACTATGATATTCAAGTTTAGTTACACTTTCATCAAATTTCACTTTATCACTAACATTGAATATACTACTACTACTGTTAATATGATTTATTATACTTTTTTGATTCATGATTATAATTTTTACCTCTATTTTTATTATATACAATAAATCCTAATCTTTGTAATAATTTCATATTTCTTTGTGAAAGTTCTCTACTTCCTACACCTCTATCATCATTATTGTATTGTGACAAAATATTTGAAAATATAAGCATTCTTTTTTATACTATTGTGTTTTTTTAATATGTAAACGTACTGTTATTACCTCTCCTCGAAAATTTATCAATTCACCATCTTGATCTACCAGTTTGATACTTATAACACTTAATCTATTTGTATTTATTGGAAGATAAACTACTGTTGTGGGTGATACTATTATTTTAAAACCAGGCGGAACAGTTGTATAAAATTCATATAATGTATGTCCCTCATTCCCATTATTATAGGATCCTTGAACAATATTACATTCAACACGAATACTATTTATACGCATAATATGAACTGGTTTTGTAGATATATGCCATTCATTTGCTGATAACTTTGTGTGTTGAAAACCAAGAATTGGACCAATACTATCAGTCATACTGAGATCAATTTCTTTGTCTGCATACAACTCACATTGTAATGTATTATTATTTGCTTCAATTTTCAATTGATTGCTTGTAAGATTGAGTTTATCTCTTATATAAGTTAGAATATCTTCCAATTCATATGATCCCTCAGGTATTTGTACCTGTTGTTTATTATAAATAAATTTATCATTAATATTGGTTTCAATATTTGGAATTGTATTGTATGTGTATAAATTCACTAGTCCTACTTCATAGTTGCTGGAATCATCTAAATCAACTGGTGGAAAAATTTCACAAACCAATGGGTTCTGATTTGCTGTTAGTGTAAACATGATTATTTATGATATATTTTTTATAAAGCCATAATAGACATAAGTGACCACATACTATTGAGTTATTATTCATTTCTTGATATTTCTTATAGTTGTAACATATTCTCACACCTTTCATATAATCTATTAATTCTAGTGGTGGTGATAAATTTCCAAAACTATCAAAATACTCACAAACATTTTTATGTTTGATATAACAAGTCCAATGACTCCCAATCCCACTTTCTCCATCTAAATTTATTACACCAATTTCTAAATCTTTGTATGGTGTTTCTGGTAGATTATCTCTCATATAGACACCACGAAGGGGTATATTAAGTTTCTTTGCATAGTTTATGATTTCAATATTCGAGAATGGTGTTTTTTTTTAAGATTTTCCTTAATGTTTTTCCTATTTCTTCACTTCTTTTTCTATTATTTTTCTCTTTAATTTCTTAATTCCACAACCTTTGTATGGCTTCAAGAATAGTCCACCACCAAATTTAGTTTTAGCATTCAATAGATTTGTAACAAGATATGCTGCAGAGCGTTCACCTAAACCTGCATCAGGAGATTTCACTCTCTCCCAAGCAAGTGCAGCTAGCTTTCTATCAGCATCCATTCTATTCTGATTAGGGTCATTGTATGCAATATCATGTGCTCGACATGCTTCATCCAATTTATTTATTCCTTTATCTCCTCTTTTCAATCTTTTCTCAAGTTTGGTGCCGGGCCCGCAAAAATTGTAGCCGGGGATATGGAGCTCAACAGGTAGGAAGTCAATTGCTTTGTTCAATACACTACCAATTATACCAGATCCTAATTTTTTCTTAAGCTTTTTCAATAATATTTTTTTTCCAACACCAATATTTTTCTTCTTTATCATTTTTATTATATATATTTTTTCTCATCAACTATCCTCCTAAATGGGGTAATATCCTACAATATTCAAATCAAAAGATTCAACCGAATCAATTACCCATCCACTTCCATGCTGTACAAATCTATCTATTTTCTTCCACATATTAGCTTTAATCTCAAGCCATTGATTATTAAATTCATTTATATTATCTTGAATTTGTAGAATTGTTCGTGCTCTTCCATGAAAGGTTGGTGAACTATTCATTTCATAATCTCCAACTAATTTCTTCAGCTTCAATTTGAGAGCAACATACCATTTTATATTATTGTTGAATTTTTCAGCTTCTCTTAAACAGATATCAAGTACAATTGGTTTCAATTTTTGAAATATTGTATCTGGATCTGTAGTATCTATTTTTTTCCATCTATATAGGAGACATTTACCATTAAAAGCTTGTGTCTTTTCAAAACTCTCCATACCAGTTATTATTTTTATTATAGTAAAAAATTACTGGGTCTGGTTAACCAAACCTACAATTTTTTTCTAGGTGTACTCACCCACACATACAGTACATTTTTCTTACATGTTGTTTTCATACCAAAATTTGAATTTATTTTTAGAAGAGGGTGGGAATTGTTGGAGTAAGTTTGGATCAGTTAAATTATTCCATTGTCTCCTATCATTGAGATCAACATTCTGTGGTAGATAATATGAATCAATTTTTTTTGCTAAACTAACTATATTTTGTAATATATTAATTAATTCTTCAGTCTCTTGATTTCTAGTTTGTTTTCTACTCAAATGGCATCCAAATTTATCAATACTCATGTTTTTAATATAGTATTAAACTTCATGTTTATATATGAATTTTTCATCAAACCATGCTCTAAAGAACCAGGGTTGTACTCTTTCAGCAGAATACTTTTTATACTTTGATAATAATTGTGGATCTGACATTGCTTTATATTGATCATTCTTATTAAGATCGATTTCTGGTATATTATGAGCAGCTAATGGTATGTATTGTATAATCCTTATAAAATTCTGAATTAAATTTCTAATTTCAATATTAATATCATTATTATTACTATCATGCAAATATCGACCAAATTTATCAATAGACATTGCACAAGAACAGTTATATATTTTTCTATAATACTAAATTTCCACCTATAATTATTCCAATTTCACGTAACTCTTCAATAATAGATGCAATTTCAGAATTGTGTCCAGTGTGTCCTGCTAGTTTAGAATTTACTAACAACTCTAATCTTTCACATAATTCATTAGGATCATCCCAATAGACATAATTCTTTTTCATTTTCTTCTTTGGTAATTCAATTTGCATATCTTCTTCTACTCCTTCCACATGCATTCCTCCTCCTCTACCAGAGATAGGTTTCTTCTTAGATAACTTTGGAGGAAATAAATTTTTAATTATACTTGTGTATTTATACCCATGATTCCTTTTAACACGTCCCAAACTATCAAGATGAACTCTAGTTATTTCAAGTATTCGTTTATAGGTTTTTAAATCTTTCCTACCATAAATAAATGTATCTGGTACTGCTTTGAATAGTAATTCCAATAGACCATGTGTGAGAGTAAATGAATGTTGGTTATCAATTATAATATCATTATTTTCAAATTTGACTACTTTATCACCAATTTGCCACTCATCAATATCGGGGTTGAAGTGAACACCATATATATTACCTCTTTTTGTTGATCTCATGAAATTGTCTATATAAGTAGATACACTGCGCCTACGTGCAGATGATTTTAGTCTTTGGAGACTTGTATCAAATATATTTCTCAAACCATGTTCTTTATTTGATTCTTCTTCTACTGATACTTCTTCATCATTATCATCATCTACTCTATTTTCTTCTTCATCTTCTAATTCTTCATCATCCAATTCTACATCATCTAATTCTTCTTCTTTTTCTTGTTTTAATTCTTCTTTTTCCTTTTTAATAGTTGCTTCTAGAAAAGGTTGTTTCAATTGTTTCAATGATTCTGTAATAGGTTTAAATTGTTTTTGAAAGTTTTCCTCCTCACTTGCTACATCACCTGATAATTGACGGTGCTTTTGGAGTATTGAATCACGCAGTTGTTTAATATTTTTCTTGAGTGCACTCAACTCTTTCAAATCTTTCCTATACATTTTTATATTACTGTATAAATTTATCAAAACCAATTCTATATCTACCATTACTTCTAGTACACTCTTTGTTTATAACTAGAAATGTGTTATTATTTTTTTTCCAAGCTTGAGCACACATTTCTTCAAATTCTTTCTTATTCATATCAGGATAAATATGATCAAAATATATGTGTGTTAAATTACGATTATCTTGTTTAAATAGAACAATCAAGTTTGTGTTATCACGAATTAACTGCTTGGGTATACTGGAATAAGTTTGAGAAATGTAGAAACAATCAATATCATTATGTCTACCCATACTGAAATAGTTACGGATATTCTGTTGATTTTCCATACAAATATCATCAAAAATCATAACTGAATTTGGATGTGCATCATTTGGGTGTGGTATTTCATCATTATCTTGATACATGTTGAAGTCAATTTCAGGTATTTGTATCATAATCTGCTTTAGAAGTTGGTATTTATCTTGTTGATGTGATTTGGTGAATACATATAAGTTTGAAAACTTGACACCATTCTGTGCAAATAGTAAATTGAATACTGTATTTGTTTTCCCAGAATTACTTGGACCACAAACAATACATCTTATGGAATTTGGTAAAAGTTCGCTGTGTCTGTGATAATTGATATTCTTCTTAGTAAGGAATTTATCAAAATTTATGACAGGTAGTTTTGATTGATGTTGTTTCAATTTCAGCATATTTTTTATTATATTACGTTATATCATCACCTTCAACCCATGAATTATAAGATTTATCGAATCCAAGCCATTTAACATACAATTTACTACCCTTTTTCTTTAATACTTTTTCAATGAGGAATATATCTGGATATTTTGTTTTATTCATTTCATATTCATAGAATGTACCCTTAATAATTTCATTGTTCATATCTTTTAATCTATAAGTAAAGGGTATAGTGGGGAGAACATTTTGTATGGTGAAAATCTCATTTGTCCAGTTTGGGAGATAACCTTTCTCAAATATTGATTTGTATCGACTAATGCGTACCTTATCACCAATTCTATACTTTGGTTTACTTTGATTGCCAATTTTACGTTGTGCACTTTTATCTAAATTCATTAGTACATATTTTTCATTTTCTTTATTTACATCAATTGGTTTCATATTAATGCTACGATGTGTGGTGTTGTTATATTTTAAGATAAGTTTTGGTAACAGTTCCAACCATTTATGATTACCCTGTATAGTGAATTCACGGAACATATTCTCTTTAAGAGTTCTGTTGAAACGTTCACAAATTGCAGCTTTCTTATCACTATATGTACTGTAATGGTTGATCTTATATGTTTTGAAGAGATTCTGAACAGTTGTGTTGTAGAACTCTTTACCTGCATCAGTTTGAAAATTGATAATCTTATGTTTTTGGAGTATTGGTTTCAATGCTGCTGCCACCTCATTTCCAGTTTTAGTTTTCATTGGTATTGCAAATGCAAATTTACTGAAACAGTTTATCACAGTTAGTATGTATCTAAAGTTCTTATTTAATGTGCTATAGTTGGACATGTCAACAATATCAGCTTGATATAAATCTGTTAGACCTTTTATTTCAGTGCGACGTGTGAGGAAATTACGTCTGACTCTACCATGTAGCTCATGTGCAAGTTTCTCTCTTGTGGACATTCCTTTTTAAATATACAAAGTTGAGGTATCCAGGTGGGGTGGGAGATAATCTATTCTTCTATATTTATTACATTTTTTTCATACCATTCTTTAAAAGAGATTCCAGAAGAAAGTGAGAATTGTTGGATCAAGTTTGAATCAGTCATATACTTCCACTCTTTTTCATTATTGAGATTAATGTTTGGAATATAGGGTGCAGCTAATGGTATGATTTGTAGAACATAGAAAAAATTCTGAATCAAATTTTTAATATCAACATTAATATCATTATTATTTCTATCATGCAAATATCGACCAAATTTGTCAATACTCATGATCTATTTTTATTATGGACCCTTATTTTCTGTTCAATCCTAACAAATGGATTTACTGAAAAAAATTATTCTTAGTTATTCAAGAAATCATGATCTGATCCTTATTTTTTGTTCAATCTTGACAAATGGGGTGTCAATGGATTCGTTATTAGATTTACTGGAAAAAGTTACTCTTGTAGATTTTTTGTAAAATTAACGGTTTCTTAGTTATTCAAGAAATAAAAAAAAGCTGGATCTAGTTTTTTTTTCCAAAAAAGTGGGAAATCTTCATTTGAGGTTTATTGTGAGATTAGGGGTATGGCTAGGTTAGGTTAGATCAGATTACATTGGATTGGGCAAGGTTAGAACCAAGAATCAGATTTGGGGCAGATTTGGGGGCAGCTTTGAGCCAGGTTTGGGGCAGCTTTGGGGCAGCTTTGAGACAGAAGTCTCACTTTACCCCTACTCATAGAGAAACAATAGCATAATTTACGCTATTATTTCTCTATGATTAAACATAGACAAACTAGCATAATAGTTATTCATCCTTGGTAAAACAGCAGATAACTTCGCCGTCTGTCGATAACTGAAGATGGGAGTGCCTGTGTAGGTGTGAGACAGAATTATGTTCAGCTGTTGAACTATTGCAATCAATCAGTTTATCTCATGAGTTTATCTTGCAATATTGATTAACAAAATATCGGGGCACCGAGCTTCGCTCGTTATTTATTTATTTATTCATTGATAAAACAGAACTCAATTCTTTGAAATGATTGGGAAGGACTAACAGGCATAGCCCAAAACTGTTTCTTCCCCGAATTTGGATTTATACATTATAAATATTCCAAAAAGTAGGTTATGTTTCATACACTTGAATTCAGTTCAAATATTTGAAAACATAAACGTTCTAATATTTAGATTGTTTACAAACCAAATTGAATAACAAAATAACACTCACTTATTACTTAGAACTGTAAAATAATGATTAACTTTGAATATTATGATATACCATCTCAAGTCAACAAATCAGACTATTTTGATCGAGACAATTGAAATTTCTAGATTTCTCGCGAGATACGGTAAGCTAATTGATTACACAGCTGATCTCCCACACAGGCACTCGCTTCTTCTGTTATCGACAGATGACGAAATTGTCATATCTTTTTCCAAGGATGAATTATCCTTTTAATGTCCTTCTGCGAGTTTTCCCAGGGATGAGACCTAGTGCAATTAAATTTCTATATCATAAACCTACTATGTTCAAAATTTCGTGAAAATAGTTAGAGCCGTTTTTGAGATCCGTTGAACTTAAATAACCAGATGTAAATATAAATAAATAACCAGATATAAAAATACATAAATTGCTTGCTTAATATAATAGGATATCTGATTTGTTGTGGCAGAATCCAAAGTCAGGACAGTGGACTGTAAATGATAATTGATATTAATACCTACAAAATAAATCTCTGGATTCTGTGCATGAAAAACTGATAGCATGAAGTGCTGTGAGTATGCCAATAAAAGACAAAATGAGTAAACAAAGTTGAGATTTAATATTAATGAAATAATAGGCAGATGGCCACATACAAAAACAAGTGAATGGAAATTGAATCGAATAAAAATCTTTAGATGAATCTTATCACAATATGAAATAAAACCGTTAGAAAGGAAACAATCACAAAATTTTGAATGAATGTAAATTAATGATACTAATGACCGTTGAAGACTGACAACAATTGATAAGGTAATGTCAATGACACCTGAATTGAAAATGACAAAAATAGAAAATTTTAAATGATACAATAAAGTTAATGTTGAAAAATTCAATGTTAATGATTTTAAAAAGAATAATAACAAATGACAATGAGATGTAGATAATCAAAAAGAATACGGGAGCATTCAAGCTCTAAAAAAAGCAATACCTTAAATTGGCAAGGCTAATTAAATTCAAAAAAGAATCGAGACACGTTAAATGATGCGACTAAGGCCCTGAATGAAAAACCCACATAGAATAAGAATGTCTCTGTTGAAATTAATACACAAGTTCAGAATCAACGTTACATACATTGAAATAAATTGCTAGTCTTGAATGACATTAACACAAGTAAATCAGAAATAACAATGCTCTATATATTTGAAGAGTTGAATGTCTTGATTGACACTAGTACAAATAACCTTAGAGTAATTGAATGTATCGGTCGACATTAATACAAGTAAGTTCAGATATCAATGCATTCCACATTGATATAAAATTGAATAACTTATTCAATATTAATACAAGTAATTTCAAATATTTTTTTTTTTTTTTTTTATTGTCTATACTATAGCTATCTAGTCTAGAGACTAATGAGCTAATTTTTTCTATCCTAACATACTACTTTAAAATGTTAACAGCGAATATCTCATTAGATATTCTTACTGATATTGATTGTTTAATTAATATGTACACTTATGACTGTACTATAGAAGCTAGATTCACTCAATCACTGCTCTGCTCTTTCACTGGACACTAATTGAACAAGCACTACACTAGCTCATACGGTTTCCTCCGCACCAACCCTCCATTGTCTAGCAGCTGGATCGCCTCAACGTTGTCGTGTTGGTGCAGTCGCCCCTCGTGCCTCTCCGCATGCCTCTGGATCCCGGTGGACACCAGGTCGACGTGCAGGTCTCTATGAAGATCGCTGTTCCTGACATACAAAGGAGCATCCACAATGTTCCTCAGCACCTTGTTCTGGAACCGTTGTATTACATTGATGTTGCTGTCTTTGGTACACCCCCAAAGTTGTATACCATATGTCCATAATGACTTTAGTATCTGTTTGTACAGAAGTACTTTGTTTTGGATTTGTAAGTTGGAGTTTTTACCGATCAGCCAATACAGCTTCTTATATTTGATTCCAAGTTCCTCTCTCTTCTTCTTGACATGGGCCTTCCAGCGAAGCTTTGCGTCCAAGGTCATACCTAGATACTTGGCATCATTGGCATATGGCACAACTTGGTTGTTATTGTTATTGGTATTGGCAGGTCCTTCTTATTGGTGAAGTTGATGTGAATCGACTTTGCTTCATTTAGTTTCATCCTCCACTTTCTAGTCCAATCTTGAATTTTGTTGATGGATCTCTGTAGTTTTTCTGTTGCAATAGAATATTACTGTCTACTGATGATATGGCTGTATCGTCTGCAAATGTTGCTGTAGTATTCTCATCAAGGCTGGGAATATCGCTGGTATAGAGTAGGTAGAGAAATGGTCCTAGAACACTTCCTTGAGGAACTCCTGCTTTTATTTCCTTCAAATCAGAATATGAATTTTCATGCCTGACTCTAAAGTATCTGTCAGTCAGATAGGATTTTAATATATCTGTAAATTGCTTTGGTAGCACTTTTTTCAGTTTGAAAAGAAGACCTTCATGCCACACTTTATCAAAAGCTTGCCCTATATCAAGGAAAGCTGCTGAACAAACTTTTTCTCTTCAAGGCTCTTCTCTATTACATTCACAATTCTATGCACTTGGTCTATTGTTGAGTGTTTCATTCTGAAGCCAAATTGGTGATTTGGAATTATGTGCTGTCTCTCAATTATTGGTGTTAGCCTACTCAGTAAAATCCTTTTAAACAGCTTGGCAAGCACAGCTAGCAATGATATTGGCCTATATGATGATACTTCATGTGGCTCTTTACCTGGCTTGAGAAGCATTATAACTTCTGCATTATAAATTCAAAATGTGTGTTAATTTTACTATTGCTTTTCTTGGTAGGTGCTTGAGGACTAAGCCAGTTATCATTTCGAATCCAGGGGTCTTTTTGTTATTCAGATTTCTTTTTTCTCTTTCCACCTCTTCTACTGTGACACACATTATTTCTTGATTTGGCTGTAAGATGTTCTCCTCTGCTTCTAAAGTGTCTTCTTCAGTTGTGTTGTTTGGTTTAAAAACGTTCACAAGATGATCTGCAAAGGTCTGTGCCTTTTCATCACTACTCCATGCCCATTGTCTGTTCTGCTTCCTAAGAGGAGGAGATTGATGAATGGGGTTTTTTATTTTTTTAGCTGCCTTCCAGAGTGAGTAGTCTGTACTGCGTTCTGCTGTTAAGTTTATCAAGTAATTATTGATTGATTCATTCTTGATACATTGAATCTCTCTCCTTAGTTCTTGAGTTAGATTGTTTAAAACTCTTTTGTCTTGAGGGGAACGTGATTGCTGCCATCTCCTTCTTGCTCTTCGTTTTTCCACAATCATTTCTCTGATTTCCGCAGGGTAATTATTTCCAGTGGTTCTTCTTCTGAATTGTGGAGTATTACACCATGCTGCCTGTTGGATATCAGTTACAAACTTCTCTAACTCCCGATCAATCTGTTCTTCGTTTCTTAATGGCGAGTTCAACTCCATTCTTTCATCCAGCATCTTTTGGAAACCATCCCAATCCGTGTGGCTGTTGACTAGCGCAGGACAAGCATTTTCCTTCTGTAGAATTGAATCACTGAGAGTCAAAATGATGGGTGAGTGGTCCGAATTTAGATCGAAACTATCCTCTAAATGCAAATAATTTACTGATATATTCTTTGTCAGAAAAAATTCTATAAGATCTGGGATTTTCCTCGTATCGGTGGGCCAGTAGGTTGGTTTACCAGTTGAAAGAGCTTCGCACCTCATCTCTCTCATTGCTTCATAGAGCTGTCTTCCCTTGTGTGTTGTTAAGCGCGATCCCCAATGCACGTGCTTTGCATTGAAATCTCCACCAAGAATGAATTTGTCTCCTAACATATCAAGCAATGATAAATATTCATCTTTTCTGATGGAATATCTGGGAGGACAGTAAATAGCTGCAACAACAAAATGATAATTGACTGCTTTCACTGCTACACCTGTCAATTGTATTCTATCACTTTCGAGTTTCAATTGTTCGTGATGTTGTAGATTGTCTCTGATGATGATGGCACTCCCACCCCTTGCGACATTGCTGGGATGTAAAGCATGATAGATCCTATAGCCTTTGAATATTTATAAACGACTGCTTTGTAAAATGAGTCTCAGATATAAGACATATATCTATTTTTTCTATGTTTAGAACTGCTTCCAACTCCTGTTGCCGTTGTAACAATCCATTTGCGTTCCATTCTATTATTTTTAGTGGATGAATCATTTGAATTGCAGAAGTTTACTTTGTTCTAACTTCTGGAATTTAGACTGCAGTGAGGTGATTATTTTTTCTTGTCTATCCAGTTTTACCAAGATGAGCTGCAAAATATTATTGTTATCTCCTACTTCACTTTTTGGCTCTCCCAATTTGGGTCTATTTTCTTTTGAGACAATCTGGGCGGAAGTTAATTTCTTAACCGCGCTTTCATTGTTTGGTTTGTGGGTTTGTGTATTTTCTGTGATTTTTGGTGGAATATTCTTCACTGTGTTCTTCCGTAAATCTGGAATATTTTTTGTTTTATTTGAGTTTCTAATCTTTTGCAATTCGATTGCGACAGTGCAGCCTCGATAGCTGGCTGGATGTGCTTCTCCGCAATGAATACATTTTGGTAAAGCATCACTGGGTTTTGTACAATCTTTTGTTTGATGTTTACCTGCACACTTTACACACCTAGGCTCCTTGTTACAGTATTTTTGTGTGTGACCGTATGCTTGGCATCGTTTGCATTGCGGTATCAGGTTGGCCTTCTTCAGTGCTTCCACTTCCACTTTGCAACCAAGTATATGTTTAAGTTCAAAAACTTTTTTTATATTTTCTTCCGCGCTGAATGAGACTATAAAAATATCTAATGGCTCTCTTGTGTTTCACTCTAGCTTATTTACAACTTCTAGAACTTTCAATCCTCGTGTCTTCAAATCTTCCAGTATCATGTCTGTACTACAAGAGTGATGAAGTTTTTTAATCATTACTCTTATTGGTCTCGACTGCTTATCTTCATAGGAATGCCAGTTAAATCCGTCATTAATGAGTTCTCTGGTAACATTCCAATAAGTTTCGGAGTCGACAGCATTTATTTTGAACGTTTCTCTACTCAAGAGTTTTATTCTAAATTGTCAGCTGGCGACACTTTTCTCAAACTCTTAAGGAGTCCATCTAGATTCTTGATACCATCCACTATGATTGGGGGTGGTGGCATTTCTTTCTTCTCTCTCTTCTCCACGTCAGTGGTTTTAGAATTTAAGTTCTGTTGAATTCTTTTCGCAGACACATTTTTGACTTCTGGCGATGGAGTACTAAGCTTCCTCTTCTTGGTAGCCCGCTTAGTACGAGTCCTGATCCATTCTGTTTCTTTGGCCAATTCTTCCTCATTTGTTGAATAATTCTCAGCTGCTGAGCTGGTAGGCTGTGAGCTGTGAATCTTCTTCTCAATATTCATAAATCTTGCTTCCAAATCCTGCACTTTTTTTAACAGCTCTAAGTTGCTCTTCTCCAATTCCTTCCTCTTCTCATCGGTCTCTTCCCAGGCGATGAAAAGTACCTGCTCGGTTGAGGTTTCGAGTTTATTTAATTTGATATATTTATCTGGTGAACACTGGATTTCTGATGTCATTAGTGGCTCCCTGTTCTCTTTGCTCTTCTGTAGGAATACTAGTGGCTTCACTAAATTAGACATATTTTGAAAACATACCTTTGAAACAGCCCTCGTATCAACACTCACGCACACGGAAACGCGAACGCGAGCTTTAGAACGGCCGCGAAAAGCAGGTCGCTTTGCTTGCATGAATTCCGCGGTCGACGACCGATATTCGATGCAATATTTTTGTTCCAATTTTGATGGCGAACAAACTGCTGACTCACTACTTCTACACTACACTATTACTAACTACTCCACTATACGTCCGTTCTCTACGAGTTCTAACGCAATACTGTCGGTCGACATTAATACAAGTAAGTTCAGATATCAATGCATTCCACATTGATATAAAATTGAATAACTTATTCAATATTAATACAAGTAATTTCAAATATGAAAATGTCTTGTTCGACATCAATACAAATAAGTAAGTTCAGAAATGAAAATGCCTTGGTCGACATTAACATAAGTAAGTTCCAAAATCAATGTCATACACATTGAAATAGGCGTCGGTGGCCTTAAGATAACGCTTGTAAGCCAAGGGTAGCTATCAAATACAATGAAACAATTATCAATGTTGAGTACATTAATAGGGGCGACATGGGCCTTCAATGAAAACGCTTGTAAGCCAAGGGTAGCTATCAAATACAATGAAACAATTATTAATGTTGAGTGCATTAATAGAGGCGACATGGGCCTTCAATGAAAACGCTTGTAAGCCAAGGGTAGCTATCAAATACAATGAAACAATTATTAATGTTGAGTGCATTAATAGAGGCGACATGGGCCTTCAATGAAAACACTTGTAAGCCAAGGTAGCTATCAATACAATGAAACAATTATTAATGTCGAGTGCATTAATAGAGGCGACATGGGCCTTCAATGAAAACGCTTGTAAGCCAAGAGTAGCTATCAAATACAATAAAACAATTATTAATGTTGAGTACATTAATAGAGGCGACATGGGCCTTCAGAAATTTGAATGTCAAGTTAGACATCAATACAATAATTCAGATATGAGAATATTAATTTGAGGTTAGAAATTGAAATGCTTCACAAATAAGCCAACTGATAATTGAAAACAATAAGATGATCAATAATACAATTATTATTACCTTGAAATATCATTGAGTGCTCTCAATGAGACATACACTGTAACATATTGAATTCATGTACATAGGCTCGATTGCCAAATAAGTACGGACAATTAAATGTTTTTAATTGCCGTAAAAGCTGAATAATAGCTACAAAAATAATTTGAATGGACATTGAATTGCTTGAATACAAATAAATTTGAAATAGAGAACAATGTGGTCCAGTTTCGACACGCTGTTAATTGTTTCATGAACAATTATGCAATACAAGAGTAAAAATGAAAATTGAATAAAAAGATTCACGTAACCTGAGTTAAATTTTGAAGAAAGAGATGTGACCAGGCAGACAGGCAGGGAATCCACGGTACCCCAGGGAACAGCATGTTCAGCAAGCGATGACACGATGGCCACAGGAATCATCTGAGACGGTAGGCAGTTCTCCCAGTGAGAATGCGAACAGGACCATGAAGAAGTTCAAGAGATCCGAAATCCAGGAAGCGAAGCCAGAGGACTCCAAGGAGCAGCAAGCTCCAACGATGACCACGCGAAGGCGAAATGGAAGCATCAAACACAGCAGACAATTCCCTCAATGGGAATGTGAACAGGAACATGTAGAACTCCAAACAAATAATCCGAATTCCCAGTTGTGGAATTTTCAGATTGATTTCCAAACGGTAGAGATGATGAAATTGAAAGTCTGAGTTTCAAGTGGTGAAGCCATGTTGTTAGAAACAAATAATCAAACAAATAATCCGAATTCCAAGTTGTGGAATTTTCAGATCGATTTCCAAATGGTAGAGATGATGAAATTGAAGTCTGAGTTTCAAGTGGTGAAGCCATGTTGTTAGAACGTAAGCTAATGTTCGCGACAATTTGATGAAAAAGTAGCAATTATCTTGAAAGTAAGATGCCTAAAGGACGAAATAGAATACCAAAAATTGAGTAATAAAAATATTAAAATTGAAACGACGAATAATATTAGAAAACACAATCTTGAATATGAACTATGCCAGTGTAACCGTGACTGTGACGTCAGCGGACAACGGAATAACGGAACGAGTATCGAAGTGGACCCATTCCAATAAATGCTTTGTCAGATTTTACAGTTGATATGACCAACGATATGATTTTATTTAAGATCCAACCTTATTTTTCATTCAAATTGAAGTACCTTTATCAATATTTTCAAAGTCAATCATTATTTTACAGTTTTAAGTGATTAGTGAGTATTATTTTGTTATTCAATTTGGTTTGTAAAAATTCGAAATTCAAACTTCCCTGATTTCAAATTTTTGGACTGATAATTGAACTTAAATTCAAAAATGTATAGAACACAATTTACTTTTTGGACTACCATATTTATAGTGTATATACTGATATACATCAATATTTGGGGAGAAACAGGTTTGGGCAAGAATTGTGTTCTGTGAATCAATAAATGAATATTATAAACTATGCCTTTATGCTTATATGCTTTTGTACTCCAAAGCGAAGCTCGGAGCCCCGATATTGATCCCCAAGTGGCAAGTTTTTAAGTTTTTACTGTCACAAATAAAATTATTTTTCTCATCTGACGTTTGTTTCATGACGGTTTTGAAAGTTTCTGTTATTGTGGGTTAGATAATTATATCAAAAATCACCTATGAATTTACCTGGTAATAATAATTGTGGTTTTTCTTGAGACGGACGTTTCCACAACGTAGTTTTTTCAAGCAGAATGATTTCACTTTGATCATATTAACAAACATAAAAACATGCATACCAAAATACCTCGCTTGAGATAATACAAACTGAGAATATAATTATATTTACTCAATAACAATATTAATTATTCAAAGCATGATTTGCTTCATATTATAGTAGGCCTAAAGTACGTGAAATTTTAATTTATCTAACTATATGGAATGAAATCAACTAACCTTCTACGTCTGTTACCATGGAATTCTGGTGGTAGCTGCCTTTTCATTCTCCTGGCTGAAAGAACCATCTTCTTCTTTCCTTCACCGTATGTCTTGAATCCATTTTACCAGCCAAAAATGCCAGAGAAATATATATATATACAGAAATCTGATTATATAGGGAGTGCGTCTGGAAATACTATGTGCTAGGACTAGCCATGATCAATGTCAATATGACAAGTGAACAAGCTGAAGAACTAAGAAAAGTTGTGACCAGCCTGAGCACTAAGAATGAAGGCTGACTTGTGGGTGGGGTGGTGGGTGAGTGACTTGTGTGTAGGGGTGGAAGGTGCCTGAATGATGTGTGGATGGGGTGGAGGGTAGGAGCGCATGAAAATCATAGAGATAAAACTTGTAAATATGATTCTGATGGAACCACTGGTTCGATCTTCAAGCTGAAAAATGATAAAAAATTTTTATCATCAAATCTTCAAAATGACTAGACTACCTGTTCTTCTTGAAAAAAATTGTTCCCTTTGAAATTAAGAAATTTATTTTTGTTTAAATAAAACATAAAAATTAATCGACATGGTAGCGGCATGGAGATAGATATTACAAGAATAAATCAGTTTTCAAAACAAGTTTTACTCTAATAGTGAGCAAGTAATAGCATGAAGTATTTCATTTGATTTTAAAGCTCTACGTGGTGGCAATTTTTGAACTAGGGCCTGTGGTGTTTCCCCTTAAGGAAACAGCCCCAAAAGGATTTTTCTTGATGGTTCTATATGTATTTTGGGTTGCTGAATTCGAATCTGAAATTAGGTGACATGCCAGAGGGTGGCTTCACCCCCAAAACCTCCCAAAATTTCGTACTTTTCCAATTTTTCCATTAATCTCGAGAGCCTCGAGTTTTTCGAAAAAAATCATACTGTAAAAAATTAAAGATAAAAGATTAAAGATTTCCAATAAATTGAGTGGTCGCGCAGGGTTCTACCATTTTTGGTTCCGGAGCTACAATTTTCAAGGAAAGGGTATTTTTTAATGGTTTTTTAAAGTTCAATACTACAACTTCTACCCTATAAACTTGGATATTTTCCTAGCAATGATTGAGAGAATCACACATCACGTGAAAGAACAATCACATAAGTGTGTCGATGTAATTCACTCTTCATCTCTAGGATGATGATCATCCAGCTCATACTAGACTTTAAATACCTATGTTAAATAAGTTGTCTGGAATAAATCGAATTGAAATGTGATAAAATATAGAAAATTTCTCCTTGAGTGTATTTCAACTCATATTCCCATACAAAAAAATGCCAAATTTATTTATTCAAAACTGTGTATCTTGGTAACCCTTAATGATAATGGTAATTGGTCTTGATTTGAAGAACAGAATCTCCTCTTTCATGTTGGATAGCCCAAATTACAAGCAAGAGCAGAGGACTGTCGATAAATATAAATAACAAAATATTGAATGATAATATGCTAGAATAAAGAGAGCAATAATTAATAGATTGAATGTAGTAAGTAATATTTTCAGCATTAAATTTATACCAGAAGTGAGTTATTTGGTTACTCACCACCAGTAGTTTTCTTCAAATACTAAATACCAACTTACTCCAGGAATTGGAATTAGGTTTGTGGCAGGACAAGACGGAGTCGGGAAAAGGTGTTGGCCTCTCTTGTACATCTGCTACCCCTATCCGATGTATGTTAATTCTGGCATCAATTTAATTACTGATCAGTCCGAAAATTGCTTGGAAGATAACTTTACTATATTGACTATTACTTACACTGCTGTACAATTCAAAGTCCGATCGCACTAGTTGAATATTTCAATTTATATATTCACAA
The DNA here is from genome assembly GCF_014356525.2 of Nilaparvata lugens. Taxonomy (NCBI): domain Eukaryota; kingdom Metazoa; phylum Arthropoda; class Insecta; order Hemiptera; family Delphacidae; genus Nilaparvata; species Nilaparvata lugens. The sequence continues at coordinate 59,595,131 of NC_052518.1, read as the reverse complement.
ATACAAGGAAAAACTGTACTTTCCCCCAACTTGGGACAGTTAATATATCAATAATAATTTTAACACAACGACGAACGTGTAAAATTGAATTTCAACGGCAACAATCGAAAAACAGCAACGATCCTGTTTTTTCACCGTCTGATCCGAGCTGACAACTTCAACTAACGATTATGCGATAGAATAATCTAAATACTAACTTATCCGCTAGGGCGCAGCAGCTGCCGGCCTCGCCACTGCAACTACCACTAGACTTAAAACTAATTAAACTAGACTTAATCTATACACTAAAGGGCGTCACCATTCTCCCCACCCTGAAACGTAGTTTTCAGCCACGACTTTGGCCAAAACTAGACAAAACAAAACAAACCAAAAGAAATTAAGACGACAAAAGAAAAATGCTAACACAAAAACAAACAATAATTCTCATCCTAAGAATTATTGTGTGGGCATGGAAACCATTGGTGGCAGGACGTTTGAAACGACCAGTAGCTAAACGTACTACTGCCACACATATGACACCATCAGCTCCAGGAAACACCTCAATGATTCCTAGAGGCCACTTCAATGGGGGTAGATTAGGCTGGTCCACTATCACAACCGTTCCAACAGTGAGAGGAGGTGATGACTTGGACCACTTTCCACATACTTGTAATTCATGGAGATACTCCTTTCTCCACCTATTCCAAAACGATTGAACAAGCTGGTCGATGAGTTCATAACGAGTGAGACGGTTGATGGCAGGTCGGTCACATCCTTCATTGGAAAAGCTGTCACGGTGTCAGCTTCAAAAAATGAGCCAGAGTTAAGGCAAGAGGTTTGTTCGGATCCTCGCTCAAAGGCCAATGGCCGAGAGTTCACACTGCCTCCACTTGAACCAATGCAGTATTCATCTCCTCATAGGTCAATAGTTGATCGCCAATCACTTTTATCAAATGCGACTTGACCGATTTTATGTTGGCATCCCAAATTCCACCGAAATTTGGGGAAGCAGCAGATGAATTTCCAATCCACTCAATAATCAGCCAGCTCATTAGTAATTGTATTTTGAAATTCTGACGAATCCAATAATTTCGCTAACTGTACCAGCTGTGCATGCACACCAACGAATTTGTACCATTATCAGAATAATTACACGACAAGGTCCGTGTTGAGATAAAAATCGGCGAAATGCTGAAGAAACATCGGCATAGATAAATCAGAAACCAATTCTATGTGCACAGCCTTTGTTGACATACAAACAAATAGACAAATCTATGCTTTTAGGATGAGTGGATTTCTGCATCAAGCCATTGTGATGCGTACAGGCCCACCGTAATCAACACCACACGTCCAAACGGTTTACTCTGGAGTACCCTGCATGCAGGCAAATCACCTTTTGGGAGGTGTTATGCTAGGCCGACATCGGAACACCTATTGCATTTTTGAATACGACTCCGAATGACCACACGAGCAGAAAATATCCAGAACCTCTGTCTTATTAACGACATTAATAGACGAGGACCAGCATGACAATTTTTTCGATGATAATGATCGACAAGAAGGGTGATGAAAGGATCACTCTTAGGCAAGACAATAGGGTGACAGCTGTCAAAATCCATGTCTGAGTTCGGCAAATGACCACCAACTCGAATTAATTCCTTGTCTATAAATGGTGACAAACGCTGAAATTTGGGGGCACAATCTTCACCCTTTTCTAGTTGAACAAGCTCACGTGAAAAATTAATTCTCTGTACGACTCTACACAAATATCTCTCCGCCGCATCAAATTCTAGTTCACCTGCTTTCGGCAATATTCGCACTGCCTTCAATACTAGTATCATGATATGAAGCAAACGTTGATAGTCAGAGCATTTCTCGATCAAATTATATATTACATTATCTGAAACACTTTCAGATTGAACAACCGTGACAACATTTGAAGATTTCATTTCAGGTGGACACTTCATTTCTTCAATTTCAAATTTTACAGGCCAGTGATTTTCCTCCATAGTCAACCAGTCCTGTCCACCATGTCTCGTGATTAATGAGATCCATTGGTTTACGACCACGTGATAAACAATCGATGGGATTTTCCTCACCAGAAACATGCATCCAACAATCGATGCGTGAGTTTTGAATTTCCGAGACTCGATTAGCCACGAACGTTTGCCAACGCGATGGCGAACCTCTTATCCAATGGAGAACAACAGTTGAGTCTGACAAAGTGACAACTCGGACGATTTTACAACGAAGTTCGAGGACAGAGAGGGTAGCTTCAAGTAGATCGACTAGGAGAAGAGCAGCGCACAATTCCAATCTCGGTATTGATAGAGTTTTACTCGGTGCAACCTTTGATTTTCCACACAGCAGCGTTACTGTTGAAGAACTACCATCTTCTTCCTTTGATTTCAAATGGATCACAGCTCCATAGCCAGACTGACTTGCATTGCAAAAACAAATTAATGTAATCTTGAAACCAACAAATACTCCTAAGTGACGAGGAATGGACAAATTCGACAAAGATTGAAATTCTGTTTGATATATCTCCCACTGAGATGCAATAGAATCAGGCGGTTTTTCCTCCCAATCTGAACCAATACGCCATAATTCTTTTACAAGACATTTCAAAAACAACGTGAGAGGAGCCACTAGTCCTAGAGGATCATAGATTCGCGCCACAGTGGATAATATATTCCATTTTGTGGCAATAGAGTGACCCTGTGAGACGAAAAAACGAAACGAATCGGAAAATGGTTGCCACTCTAGACCTAAAAATATGGCTAATGAATTTTCTATATTGAATTCTTTGGACAACAAGGACCTTTCACTATCATTGAGACTTGTCATCAGCTCCTCCGAATTTGACACAAACTTAGTCAATTCAAATCCACCAGCTTTAAACAGCTCTTTGGCCTGACTACACAATTTTTTCGCATCACTTACAGAAGGGACAGACGTTACCATATCGTCCATGAACATATCTGTAGGAATGCGAGCTTTAGCATCCGGAAAATTATCGCCTTCCCTCTCAATCAACTCATGGATAGTTCTCAAAGCCAAGTACGGAGAGGAAGTGATACCAAATACGACACAATTTATTTCATAGGTTTCAACAGGATCATCTACCGAAAATCTCCATAACACCCGCTGAAATTCACGGCAAGATTCACTCACAAATATTTGACAATACATCTGTTTCAAATCACCTGTCACTCCAATTGCAAAAAGACGAAAATTCAATAGCAACACGAAAATGTTTGTCTGTAACTTCTGACCAGCATGGAGAATCGAATTCAATGACAAACCAGTTGTAGTGTTAGCGCTTGCATCATAAACGATTCTTACAGGTGTAGTAGTACTACGAGCCTTCACGATTGCGTGGTGAGGAATATAATACCCCTGTTTATTTTCCTGATCCTCAATCAAGGTCATGTGCCCTTGGCGCAAATAATCCAACATTATTTCGTGGTATGCGATCTTAATATCTTTGGAGCGAGCAAGACGATTTTCCAAATTTGTCAATCTCCGTTTAGCCATAGAATATGAATCACCCAAACAATCAGCTGATTTTTCAAACGGCAAGGATACCACGGATCGACCTGATTCCAAACGACGAACAGGCGAACGAAAATTATTTTCACAATCCAACTCGGCAGGTGTAAGATCATTCCCCGATTTAGGACAATCTTCAACCTCCCAAAACCTCTGTACTAGGTCATTCAAAGGTGGACTAGAGATGAGCAAACAATTATTGAATTGTTTATTTTGTGACGAGTTCAAAATTGGGGTTCGACCCATAACAATAAAACCCAGTTTACTGTCAACTAATTTGACTGAACCTATCTCTTGATAAGATTGGTAATTATTGATAAGATCGGGAAAGAATTCGGCACCCAAAATACCATCCAATTTTCCAGGGATGAAAAATTTATCATTCGCCAATTTCAATGACTTCAAGTAGGACAACTTAGACACATCAACTTCACGAGATGGTTATCAGTCAAGTATTTTTTCAACTACCAATGCATCAACAGCAAACGAAAATGTTGTGTCAGCGTGAGAACGAATTGTGAATGACGCTCGACCTTGAACCTTACTTGATTGACCGCCAAACCCAGTGACAGTTGAATAGACAGGTTTAATATACAAGCCTAGCTGACGACACGCACGAGAAGTTACAAAATTCTTCTCACTACCAGAGTCGATAAGAAATCGCAGGAGACATTCTTGCCCTCTCTTATTTCTGATCAGAACGATAGCAGTGGACAATAAAACAATAGTTTTATCATTTTCAGACTCATTGTTTACCAATTTAGTACTACAACATCTAACACCACTCTCTTCAGATTGATTTTTGAAATCGAAATGCAACAACGTATGATGTGAATTTTTGCATTGAATACAGGAAGCATTGCTTTTACACTCACGAGCTGAGTGACCTCCCACTAAACATTTTAGACAATAAGACTTCTCTTTTATGAGACGAAATCTATTCCATGGCGAGAGTTTCAAAAATGACTCACAATCTGTCAACTTATGTTCACTTCCCTTACAGCTTATACAATGAGATTTTCCCCGACTATCACTAGGAATTTTATCTCCTGACTGAATTGTGAAATTCTTAGAGTTTAATGAGCCCTTTAACGCTTTTCCACTATGAAAACTATCACCCTTATTTCTATCAATCGACAATGATCGAACTTGTTTTTCAATGAAACTCACAAAGTCTTTATAAGTGGGCTCCTCTTTATCTCTATGTGATGATTCAAATTCTCTACAAGTTACAGTATCAAGAATTCTCAAACCAAAATGTAAGAATATAGCATCGTCAAGCCCATTATTTTTCAATCTTTTCACAGCAGTAACAGAGTTACAAAATCGGTCTAATACCGAAGTCAAACCTTCCCTGCTTTCTACTTTAAGCCCTTTGAATTGAAAAATCTCATCGAAATAGGTTTCCAACTGAGATCTTGGATTATTATAGCGATTAACTAAAGCATTCCAAATAATACTATAGTTTGCAGCT
>NC_052518.1:59552055-59590026 GCF_014356525.2 Nilaparvata lugens | reverse complement strand
TAATTCTTCATCATCCAATTCTACATCATCTAATTCTTCTTCTTTTCTTGTTTAATTCTTCTTTTCCTTTTTAATAGTTGCTTCTAGAAAAGGTTGTTTCAATGTGTTCAATGATTCTGTAATAGGTTTAATGTTTTTGAAAGTTTTCCTCCTCACTTGCTACATCACCTATAATTGATGGTGCTTTTGGAGTATGCTCAAACGCGAGGTTGTTAATATTTTTCTTGAGTCCACTCAACTCTTTCAAATCTTTCCTATACATTTTTATATTACTGTATAATTACACAACCAATTCCTATATCTACCATTACTTCTAGTACACTCTTTGTTTATAACTAGAAATGTGTTATTTTGTTTTTCCAAGCTTGAGCACACTTTCTTCAAATTCTTCTTATTCATATCAGGATATATGATCAAAATATGTGTGTTAATTACGATTATCTTGTTTAAATAGAACAATCAAGTTTGTGTTATCACGAATTAACCTTGGGTATACTGGAATAAGTTTGAGAAATGTAGAAACAATCATATCATTATGTCTACCCATACTGAAATAGTTACGGATATTCTGTTGATTTTCCATACAAATATCATCAAAAATCATAACTGAATTTGGATGTGCATCATTTGGGTGTGGTATTTCATCATTATCTTGATACATGTTGAAGTCAATTTCAGGTATTTGTATCATAATCTGCTTTAGAAGTTGGTATTTATCTTGTTGATGTGATTTGGTGAATACATATAAGTTTGAAAACTTGACACCATTCTGTGCAAATAGTAAATTGAATACTGTATTTGTTTTCCCAGAATTACTTGGACCACAAACAATACATCTTATGGAATTTGGTAAAAGTTCGCTGTGTCTGTGATAATTGATATTCCTCTTAGTAAGGAATTTATCAAAATTTATGACAGGTAGTTTTGATTGATGTTGTTTCAATTTCAGCATATTATTTATTATATTACGTTATATCATCACCTTCAACCCATGAATTATAAGATTTATCGAATCCAAGCCATTTAACATACAATTTACTACCCTTTTTCTTTAATACTTTTTCAATGAGGAATATATCTGGATATTTTGTTTTATTCATTTCATATTCATAGAATGGACCCTTAATAATTTCATTGTTCATATCTTTTAATCTATAAGTAAAGGGTATAGTGGGGAGAACATTTTGTATGGTGAAAATCTCATTTGTCCAGTTTGGGAGATAACCTTTCTCAAATATTGATTTGTATCGACTAATGCGTACCTTATCACCAATTCTATACTTTGGTTTACTTTGATTGCCAATTTTACGTTGTGCACTTTTATCTAAATTCATTAGTACATATTTTTCATTTTCTTTATTTACATCAATTGGTTTCATATTAATGCTACGATGTGTGGTGTTGTTATATTTTAAGATAAGTTTTGGTAACAGTTCCAACCATTTATGATTACCCTGTATAGTGAATTCACGGAACATATTCTCTTTAAGAGTTCTGTTGAAACGTTCACAAATTGCAGCTTTCTTATCACTATATGTACTGTAATGGTTGATCTTATATGTTTTGAAGAGATTCTGAACAGTTGTGTTGTAGAACTCTTTACCTGCATCAGTTTGAAAATTGATAATCTTATGTTTTTGGAGTATTGGTTTCAATGCTGCTGCCACCTCATTTCCAGTTTTAGTTTTCATTGGTATTGCAAATGCAAATTTACTGAAACAGTTTATCATAGTTAGTATGTATCTAAAGTTCTTATTTAATGTGCTATAGTTGGACATGTCAACAATATCAGCTTGATATAAATCTGTTAGACCTTTTATTTCAGTGCAACGTGTGAGGAAATTACGTCTGACTCTACCATGTAGCTCATGTGCAAGTTTCTCTCTTGTGGACATTCCTTTTTAAATATACAAAGTTGAGGTATCCAGGTGGGGTGGGAGATAATCTATTCTTCTATATCTATTACATTTTTTTCATACCATTCTTTAAAAGAGATTCCAGAAGAAAGTGAGAATTGTTGGATCAAGTTTGAATCAGTCATATACTTCCACTCTTTTTCATTATTGACATTAATGTTTGGAATATAGGGTGCAGCTAATGGTATGATTTGTAGAACATAGAAAAATTCTGAATCAAATTTTAAATATCAACATTAATATCATTATTATTTCTATCATGCAAATATCGACCAAATTTGTCAATACTCATGATCTATTTTATTATGGATCCTTATTTTCTGTTCAATCCTAACAAATGGATTTACTGAAAAAAATTATTCTTAGTTATTCAAGAAATCATGATCTGATCCTTATTTTTGTTCAATCTTGACAAATGGGGTGTCAATGGATTCGTTATTAGATTTACTGGAAAAAGTTACTCTTGTAGATTTTTTGTAAATTAACAGTTTCTTAGTTATTCAAGAAATAAAAAAAAGCTGGATCTAGTTTTTTTTTCCAAAAAAGTGGGAAATCTTCATTTGAGGTTTATTGTGAGATTAGGGGTATGGCTAGGTTAGGTTAGATCAGATTACATTTGGTTGGGCAAGGTTAGAACCAAGAATCAGATTTGGGGCAGATTTGGGGGCAGCTTTGAGCCAGGTTTGGGGCAGCTTTGGGGCAGCTTTGAGACAGAAGTCTCACTTTACCCCTACTCATAGAGAAACAATAGCATAATTTACGCTATTATTTCTCTATGATTAAACATAGACAAACTAGCTATTTGAAAACATAAACGTTCTAATATTTAGATTGTTTACAAACCAAATTGAATAACAAAATAACACTCACTTATTACTTAGAACTGTAAAATAATGATTAACTTTGAATATTATGATATACCATCTCAAGTCAACAAATCAGACTATTTTGATCGAGACAATTGAAATTTCTAGATTTCTCGCGAGATACGGTAAGCTAATTGATTACACAGCTGATCTCCCACACAGGCACTCGCTTCTTCTGTTATCGACAGATGACGAAATTGTCATATCTTTTTCCAAGGATGAATTATCCTTTTAATGTCCTTCTGCGAGTTTTCCCAGGGATGAGACCTAGTGCAATTAAATTTCTATATCATAAACCTACTATGTTCAAAATTTCGTGAAAATAGTTAGAGCCGTTTTTGAGATCCGTTGAACTTAAATAACCAGATGTAAATATAAATAAATAACCAGATATAAAAATACATAAATTGCTTGCTTAATATAATAGGATATCTGATTTGTTGTGGCAGAATCCAAAGTCAGGACAGTGGACTGTAAATGATAATTGATATTAATACCTACAAAATAAATCTCTGGATTCTGTGCATGAAAAACTGATAGCATGAAGTGCTGTGAGTATGCCAATAAAAGACAAAATGAGTAAACAAAGTTGAGATTTAATATTAATGAAATAATAGGCAGATGGCCACATACAAAAACAAGTGAATGGAAATTGAATCGAATAAAAATCTTTAGATGAATCTTATCACAATATGAAATAAAACCGTTAGAAAGGAAACAATTACAAAATTTTGAATGAATGTAAATTAATGATACTAATGACCGTTGAAGACTGACAACAATTGATAAGGTAATGTCAATGACACCTGAATTGAAAATGACAAAAAATAGAAAATTTTAAATGATACAATAAAGTTAATGTTGAAAAATTCAATGTTAATGATTTTCAAAAGAATAATAACAAATGACAATGAGATGTAGATAATCAAAAAGAATACGGGAGCATCCAAGCTCTAAAAAAAGCAATACCTTAAATTGGCAAGGCTAATTAAATTCAAAAAAGAATCGAGACACGTTAAATGATGCGACTAAGGCCCTGAATGAAAAACCCACATAGAATAAGAATGTCTCTGTTGAAATTAATACACAAGTTCAGAATCAACGTTACATACATTGAAATAAATTGCTAGTCTTGAATGACATTAACACAAGTAAATCAGAAATAACAATGCTCTATATATTTGAAGAGTTGAATGTCTTGATTGACACTAGTACAAATAACCTTAGAGTAATTGAATGTATCGGTCGACATTAATACAAGTAAGTTCAGATATCAATGCATTCCACATTGATATAAAATTGAATAACTTATTCAATATTAATACAAGTAATTTCAATATTTTTTTTTTTTTTTTTATTGTCTATACTATAGCTATCTAGTCTAGAGACTAATGAGCTAATTTTTTCTATCCTAACATACTACTTTAAAATGTTAACAGCGAATATCTCATTAGATATTCTTACTGATATTGATTGTTTAATTAATATGTACACTTATGACTGTACTATAGAAGCTAGATTCACTCAATCACTGCTCTGCTCTTTCACTGGACACTAATTGAACAAGCACTACACTAGCTCATACGGTTTCCTCCGCACCAACCCTCCATTGTCTAGCAGCTGGATCGCCTCAACGTTGTCGTGTTGGTGCAGTCGCCCCTCGTGCCTCTCCGCATGCCTCTGGATCCCGGTGGACACCAGGTCGACGTGCAGGTCTCTATGAAGATCGCTGTTCCTGACATACAAAGGAGCATCCACAATGTTCATCAGCACCTTGTTCTGGAACCGTTGTATTACATTGATGTTGCTGTATTTGGTACACCCCCAAAGTTGTATACCATATGTCCATACTGGCTTTAGTATCTGTTTGTACAGAAGTACTTTGTTTTGGATTTGTAAGTTGGAGTTTTTACCGATCAGCCAATACAGCTTCTTATATTTGATTCCAAGTTCCTCTCTCTTCTTCTTGACATGGGCCTTCCAGCGAAGCTTTGCGTCCAAGGTCATACCTAGATACTTGGCATCATTGGCATATGGCACAACTTGGTTGTTAATTGTTATTGGTATTGGCAGGTCCTTCTTATTGGTGAAGTTGATGTGAATCGACTTTGCTTCATTTAGTTTCATCCTCCACTTTCTAGTCCAATCTTGAATTTTGTTGATGGATCTCTGTAGTTTTTCTGTTGCAATATGAATATTACTGTCTACTGATGATATGGCTGTATCGTCTGCAAATGTTGCTGTAGTATTCTCATCAAGGCTGGGAATATCGCTGGTATAGAGTAGGTAGAGAAATGGTCCTAGAACACTTCCTTGAGGAACTCCTGCTTTTATTTCCTTCAAATCAGAATATGAATTTTCATGCCTGACTCTAAAGTATCTGTCAGTCAGATAGGATTTTAATATATCTGTAAATTGCTTTGGTAGCACTTTTTTCAGTTTGAAAAGAAGACCTTCATGCCACACTTTATCAAAAGCTTGCCCTATATCAAGGAAAGCTGCTGAACAAACTTTTTTCTCTTCAAGGCTCTTCTCTATTACATTCACAATTCTATGCACTTGGTCTATTGTTGAGTGTTTCATTCTGAAGCCAAATTGGTGATTTGGAATTATGTGCTGTCTCTCAATTATTGGTGTTAGCCTACTCAGTAAAATCCTTTTAAACAGCTTGGCAAGCACAGCTAGCAATGATATTGGCCTATATGATGATACTTCATGTGGCTCTTTACCTGGCTTGAGAAGCATTATAACTTCTGCATTATAAATTCAAAATGTGTGTTAATTTTACTATTGCTTTTCTTGGTAGGTGCTTGAGGACTAAGCCAGTTATCATTTCGAATCCAGGGGTCTTTTTGTTATTCAGATTTCTTTTTTCTCTTTCCACCTCTTCTACTGTGACACACATTATTTCTTGATTTGGCTGTAAGATGTTCTCCTCTGCTTCTAAAGTGTCTTCTTCAGTTGTGTTGTTTGGTTTAAAAACGTTCACAAGATGATCTGCAAAGGTCTGTGCCTTTTCATCACTACTCCATGCCCATTGTCTGTTCTGCTTCCTAAGAGGAGGAGATTGATGAATGGGGTTTTTTATTTTTTTAGCTGCCTTCCAGAGTGAGTAGTCTGTACTGCGTTCTGCTGTTAAGTTTATCAAGTAATTATTGATTGATTCATTCTTGATACATTGAATCTCTCTCCTTAGTTCTTGAGTTAGATTGTTTAAAACTCTTTTGTCTTGAGGGGAACGTGATTGCTGCCATCTCCTTCTTGCTCTTCGTTTTTCCACAATCATTTCTCTGATTTCCGCAGGGTAATTATTTCCAGTGGTTCTTCTTCTGAATTGTGGAGTATTACACCATGCTGCCTGTTGGATATCAGTTACAAACTTCTCTAACTCCCGATCAATCTGTTCTTCGTTTCTTAATGGCGAGTTCAACTCCATTCTTTCATCCAGCATCTTTTGGAAACCATCCCAATCCGTGTGGCTGTTGACTAGCGCAGGACAAGCATTTTCCTTCTGTAGAATTGAATCACTGAGAGTCAAAATGATGGTGAGTGGTCCGAATTTAGATCGAAACTATCCTCTAAATGCAAATAATTTACTGATATATTCTTTGTCAGAAAAAATTCTATAAGATCTGGGATTTTCCTCGTATCGGTGGGCCAGTAGGTTGGTTTACCAGTTGAAAGAGCTTCGCACCTCATCTCTCTCATTGCTTCATAGAGCTGTCTTCCCTTGTGTGTTGTTAAGCGCGATCCCCAATGCACGTGCTTTGCATTGAAATCTCCACCAAGAATGAATTTGTCTCCTAACATATCAAGCAATGATAAATATTCATCTTTTCTGATGGAATATCTGGGAGGACAGTAAATAGCTGCAACAACAAAATGATAATTGACTGCTTTCACTGCTACACCTGTCAATTGTATTCTATCACTTTCGAGTTTCAATTGTTCGTGATGTTGTAGATTGTCTCTGATGATGATGGCACTCCCACCCCTTGCGACATTGCTGGGATGTAAAGCATGATAGATCCTATAGCCTTTGAATATTTATAAACGACTGCTTTGTAAAATGAGTCTCAGATATAAGACATATATCTATTTTTTCTATGTTTAGAACTGCTTCCAACTCCTGTTGCCGTTGTAACAATCCATTTGCGTTCCATTCTATTATTTTTAGTGGATGAATCATTTGAATTGCAGAAGTTTACTTTGTTCTAACTTCTGGAATTTAGACTGCAGTGAGGTGATTATTTTTTCTTGTCTATCCAGTTTTACCAAGATGAGCTGCAAAATATTATTGTTATCTCCTACTTCACTTTTTGGCTCTCCCAATTTGGGTCTATTTTCTTTTGAGACAATCTGGGCGGAAGTTAATTTCTTAACCGCGCTTTCATTGTTTGGTTTGTGGTTTGTGTATTTTCTGTGATTTTTGGTGGAATATTCTTCACTGTGTTCTTCCGTAAATCTGGAATATTTTTTGTTTTATTTGAGTTTCTAATCTTTTGCAATTCGATTGCGACAGTGCAGCCTCGATAGCTGGCTGGATGTGCTTCTCCGCAATGAATACATTTTGGTAAAGCATCACTGGTTTTGTACAATCTTTTGTTTGATGTTTACCTGCACACTTTACACACCTAGGCTCCTTGTTACAGTATTTTTGTGTGTGACCGTATGCTTGGCATCGTTTGCATTGCGGTATCAGGTTGGCCTTCTTCAGTGCTTCCACTTCCACTTTGCAACCAAGTATATGTTTAAGTTCAAAAACTTTTTTTATATTTTCTTCCGCGCTGAATGAGACTATAAAAATATCTAATGGCTCTCTTGTGTTTCACTCTAGCTTATTTACAACTTCTAGAACTTTCAATCCTCGTGTCTTCAAATCTTCCAGTATCATGTCTGTACTACAAGAGTGATGAAGTTTTTTAATCATTACTCTTATTGGTCTCGACTGCTTATCTTCATAGGAATGCCAGTTAAATCCGTCATTAATGAGTTCTCTGGTAACATTCCAATAAGTTTCGGAGTCGACAGCATTTATTTTGAACGTTTCTCTACTCAAGAGTTTTATTCTAAATTTGTCAGCTGGCGACACTTTTCTCAAACTCTTAAGGAGTCCATCTAGATTCTTGATACCATCCACTATGATTGGGGGTGGTGGCATTTCTTTCTTCTCTCTCTTCTCCACGTCAGTGGTTTTAGAATTTAAGTTCTGTTGAATTCTTTTCGCAGACACATTTTTGACTTCTGGCGATGGAGTACTAAGCTTCCTCTTCTTGGTAGCCCGCTTAGTACGAGTCCTGATCCATTCTGTTTCTTTGGCCAATTCTTCCTCATTTGTTGAATAATTCTCAGCTGCTGAGCTGGTAGGCTGTGAGCTGTGAATCTTCTTCTCAATATTCATAAATCTTGCTTCCAAATCCTGCACTTTTTTTAACAGCTCTAAGTTGCTCTTCTCCAATTCCTTCCTCTTCTCATCGGTCTCTTCCCAGGCGATGAAAAGTACCTGCTCGGTTGAGGTTTCGAGTTTATTTAATTTGATATATTTATCTGGTGAACACTGGATTTCTGATGTCATTAGTGGCTCCCTGTTCTCTTTGCTCTTCTGTAGGAATACTAGGTGGCTTCACTAAATTAGACATATTTTGAAAACATACCTTTGAAACAGCCCTCGTATCAACACTCACGCACACGGAAACGCGAACGCGAGCTTTAGAACGGCCGCGAAAAGCAGGTCGCTTTGCTTGCATGAATTCCGTGGTCGACGACCGATATTCGATGCAATATTTTTGTTCCAATTTTGATGGCGAACAAACTGCTGACTCACTACTTCTACACTACACTATTACTAACTACTCCACTATACGTCCGTTCTCTACGAGTTCTAACGCAATACTGTCGGTCGACATTAATACAAGTAAGTTCAGATATCAATGCATTCCACATTGATATAAAATTGAATAACTTATTCAATATTAATACAAGTAATTTCAAATATGAAAATGTCTTGTTCGACATCAATACAAATAAGTAAGTTCAGAAATGAAAATGCCTTGGTCGACATTAACATAAGTAAGTTCCAAAATCAATGTCATACACATTGAAATAGGCGTCGGTGGCCTTAAGATAACGCTTGTAAGCCAAGGGTAGCTATCAAATACAATGAAACAATTATCAATGTTGAGTACATTAATAGGGGCGACATGGGCCTTCAATGAAAACGCTTGTAAGCCAAGGGTAGCTATCAAATACAATGAAACAATTATTAATGTTGAGTGCATTAATAGAGGCGACATGGGCCTTCAATGAAAACGCTTGTAAGCCAAGGGTAGCTATCAAATACAATGAAACAATTATTAATGTTGAGTGCATTAATAGAGGCGACATGGGCCTTCAATGAAAACACTTGTAAGCCAAGGGTAGCTATCAATACAATGAAACAATTATTAATGTCGAGTGCATTAATAGAGGCGACATGGGCCTTCAATGAAAACGCTTGTAAGCCAAGAGTAGCTATCAAATACAATAAAACAATTATTAATGTTGAGTACATTAATAGAGGCGACATGGGCCTTCAGAAATTTGAATGTCAAGTTAGACATCAATACAATAATTCAGATATGAGAATATTAATTTGAGGTTAGAAATTGAAATGCTTCACAAATAAGCCAACTGATAATTGAAAACAATAAGATGATCAATAATACAATTATTATTACCTTGAAATATCATTGAGTGCTCTCAATGAGACATACACTGTAACATATTGAATTCATGTACATAGGCTCGATTGCCAAATAAGTACGGACAATTAAATGTTTTTAATTGCCGTAAAAGCTGAATAATAGCTACAAAAATAATTTGAATGGACATTGAATTGCTTGAATACAAATAAATTTGAAATAGAGAACAATGTGGTCCAGTTTCGACACGCTGTTAATTGTTTCATGAACAATTATGCAATACAAGAGTAAAAATGAAAATTGAATAAAAAGATTCACGTAACCTGAGTTAAATTTTGAAGAAAGAGATGTGACCAGGCAGACAGGCAGGGAATCCACGGTACCCCAGGGAACAGCATGTTCAGCAAGCGATGACACGATGGCCACAGGAATCATCTGAGACGGTAGGCAGTTCTCCCAGTGAGAATGCGAACAGGACCATGAAGAAGTTCAAGAGATCCGAAATCCAGGAAGCGAAGCCAGAGGACTCCAAGGAGCAGCAAGCTCCAACGATGACCACGCGAAGGCGAAATGGAAGCATCAAACACAGCAGACAATTCCCTCAATGGGAATGTGAACAGGAACATGTAGAACTCCAAACAAATAATCCGAATTCCCAGTTGTGGAATTTTCAGATTGATTTCCAAACGGTAGAGATGATGAAATTGAAAGTCTGAGTTTCAAGTGGTGAAGCCATGTTGTTAGAAACAAATAATCAAACAAATAATCCGAATTCCAAGTTGTGGAATTTTCAGATCGATTTCCAAATGGTAGAGATGATGAAATTGAAAGTCTGAGTTTCAAGTGGTGAAGCCATGTTGTTAGAACGTAAGCTAATGTTCGCGACAATTTGATGAAAAAGTAGCAATTATCTTGAAAGTAAGATGCCTAAAGGACGAAATAGAATACCAAAAATTGAGTAATAAAAATATTAAAATTGAAACGACGAATAATATTAGAAAACACAATCTTGAATATGAACTATGCCAGTGTAACCGTGACTGTGACGTCAGCGGACAACGGAATAACGGAACGAGTATCGAAGTGGACCCATTCCAATAAATGCTTTGTCAGATTTTACAGTTGATATGACCAACGATATGATTTTATTTAAGATCCAACCTTATTTTTCATTCAAATTGAAGTACCTTTATCAATATTTTCAAAGTCAATCATTATTTTACAGTTTTAAGTGATTAGTGAGTATTATTTTGTTATTCAATTTGGTTTGTAAAAATTCGAAATTCAAACTTCCCTGATTTCAAATTTTTGGACTGATAATTGAACTTAAATTCAAAAATGTATAGAACACAATTTACTTTTTGGACTACCATATTTATAGTGTATATACTGATATACATCAATATTTGGGGAGAAACAGGTTTGGGCAAGAATTGTGTTCTGTGAATCAATAAATGAATATTATAAACTATGCCTTTATGCTTATATGCTTTTGTACTCCAAAGCGAAGCTCGGAGCCCCGATATTGATCCCCAAGTGGCAAGTTTTTAAGTTTTTACTGTCACAAATAAAATTATTTTTCTCATCTGACGTTTGTTTCATGACGGTTTTGAAAGTTTCTGTTATTGTGGGTTAGATAATTATATCAAAAATCACCTATGAATTTACCTGGTAATAATAATTGTGGTTTTTCTTGAGACGGACGTTTCCACAACGTAGTTTTTTCAAGCAGAATGATTTCACTTTGATCATATTAACAAACATAAAAACATGCATACCAAAATACCTCGCTTGAGATAATACAAACTGAGAATATAATTATATTTACTCAATAACAATATTAATTATTCAAAGCATGATTTGCTTCATATTATAGTAGGCCTAAAGTACGTGAAATTTTAATTTATCTAACTATATGGAATGAAATCAACTAACCTTCTACGTCTGTTACCATGGAATTCTGGTGGTAGCTGCCTTTTCATTCTCCTGGCTGAAAGAACCATCTTCTTCTTTCCCTTCACCGTATGTCTTGATATAGGGAGTGCGTCTGGAAATACTATGTGCTAGGACTAGCCATGATCAATGTCAATATGACAAGTGAACAAGCTGAAGAACTAAGAAAAGTTGTGACCAGCCTGAGCACTAAGAATGAAGGCTGACTTGTGGGTGGGGTGGTGGGTGAGTGACTTGTGTGTAGGGGTGGAAGGTGCCTGAATGATGTGTGGATGGGGTGGAGGGTAGGAGCGCATGAAAATCATAGAGATAAAACTTGTAAATATGATTCTGATGGAACCACTGGTTCGATCTTCAAGCTGAAAAATGATAAAAATTTTTATCATCAAATCTTCAAAATGACTAGACTACCTGTTCTTCTTGAAAAAAATTGTTCCCTTTGAAATTAAGAAATTTATTTTTGTTTAAATAAAACATAAAAATTAATCGACATGGTAGCGGCATGGAGATAGATATTACAAGAATAAATCAGTTTTCAAAACAAGTTTTACTCTAATAGTGAGCAAGTAATAGCATGAAGTATTTCATTTGATTTTAAAGCTCTACGTGGTGGCAATTTTTGAACTAGGGCCTGTGGTGTTTCCCCTTAAGGAAACAGCCCCAAAAGGATTTTTCTTGATGGTTCTATATGTATTTTGGGTTGCTGAATTCGAATCTGAAATTAGGTGACATGCCAGAGGGTGGCTTCACCCCCAAAACCTCCCAAAATTTCGTACTTTTCCAATTTTTCCATTAATCTCGAGAGCCTCGAGTTTTTCGAAAAAAATCATACTGTAAAAAATTAAAGATAAAAGATTAAAGATTTCCAATAAATTGAGTGGTCGCGCAGGGTTCTACCATTTTTGGTTCCGGAGCTACAATTTTCAAGGAAAGGGTATTTTTTAATGGTTTTTTAAAGTTCAATACTACAACTTCTACCCTATAAACTTGGATATTTTCCTAGCAATGATTGAGAGAATCACACATCACGTGAAAGAACAATCACATAAGTGTGTCGATGTAATTCACTCTTCATCTCTAGGATGATGATCATCCAGCTCATACTAGACTTTAAATACCTATGTTAAATAAGTTGTCTGGAATAAATCGAAATTGAAATGTGATAAAATATAGAAAATTTCTCCTTGAGTGTATTTCAACTCATATTCCCATACAAAAAAATGCCAAATTTATTTATTCAAAACTGTGTATCTTGGTAACCCTTAATGATAATGGTAATTGGTCTTGATTTGAAGAACAGAATCTCCTCTTTCATGTTGGATAGCCCAAATTACAAGCAAGAGCAGAGGACTGTCGATAAATATAAATAACAAAATATTGAATGATAATATGCTAGAATAAAGAGAGCAATAATTAATAGATTGAATGTAGTAAGTAATATTTTCAGCATTAAATTTATACCAGAAGTGAGTTATTTGGTTACTCACCACCAGTAGTTTTCTTCAAATACTAAATACCAACTTACTCCAGGAATTGGAATTAGGTTTGTGGCAGGACAAGACGGAGTCGGGAAAAGGTGTTGGCCTCTCTTGTACATCTGCTACCCCTATCCGATGTATGTTAATTCTGGCATCAATTTAATTACTGATCAGTCCGAAAATTGCTTGGAAGATAACTTTACTATATTGACTATTACTTTACACTGCTGTACAATTCAAAGTCCGATCGCACTAGTTGAATATTTCAATTTATATATTCACAAATAACAAGGAAAAACTGTACTTTCCCCCAACTTGGGACAGTTAATATATCAATAATAATTTTAACACAACGACGAACGTGTAAAATTGAATTTCAACGGCAACAATCGAAAAAACAGCAACGATCCTGTTTTTTCACCGTCTGATCCGAGCTGACAACTTCAACTAACGATTATGCGATAGAATAATCTAAATACTAACTTATCCGCTAGGGCGCAGCAGCTGCCGGCCTCGCCACTGCAACTACCACTAGACTTAAAACTAATTTAAACTAGACTTAATCTAAATACACTAAAGGGCGTCACCATTCTCCCCACCCTGAAACGTAGTTTTCAGCCACGACTTTGGCCAAAACTAGACAAAACAAAACAAACCGAAAGAAAATTAAGACGACAAAAGAAAAATGCTAACACAACAAAACAAACAATAATTCTCATCCTAAGAATTATTGTGTGGGCAATGGAAACAATTTGGTGGCAGGACGTTTGAAACGACCAGTAGCTAAACGTACTACTGCCACACATATGACACCATCAGCTCCAGGAAACACTTCCTCAATGATTCCTAGAGGCCACTTCAATGGGGGTAGATTAGGCTGGTCCACTATCACAACCGTTCCAACAGTGAGAGGAGGTGATGACTTGGACCACTTTCCACATACTTGTAATTCATGGAGATACTCCTTTCTCCACCTATTCCAAAACGATTGAACAAGCTGGTCGATGAGTTCATAACGAGTGAGACGGTTGATGGCAGGTCGGTCACATCCTTCATTGGAAAAGCTGTCAACGGTGTCAGCTTCAAAAAATGAGCCAGAGTTAAGGCAAGAGGTTTGTTCGGATCCTCGCTCAAAGGGCCCAATGGCCGAGAGTTCAACACTGCCTCCACTTGAACCAATGCAGTATTCATCTCCTCATAGGTCAATAGTTGATCGCCAATCACTTTTATCAAATGCGACTTGACCGATTTTATGTTGGCATCCCAAATTCCACCGAAATTTGGGGAAGCAGCAGGAATGAATTTCCAATCCACTCAATAATCAGCCAGCTCATTAGTAATTGTATTTTGAAATTCTGACGAATCCAATAATTTCGCTAACTGTACCAGCTGTGCATGCACACCAACGAAATTTGTACCATTATCAGAATAAATTACACGACAAGGTCCGTGTTGAGATAAAAATCGGCGAAATGCTGAAAGAAACATCGGCATAGATAAATCAGAAACCAATTCTATGTGCACAGCCTTTGTTGACATACAAACAAATAGACAAATCTATGCTTTTAGGATGAGTGGATTTCTGCATCAAGCCATTGTGATGCGTACAGGCCCACCGTAATCAACACCACACTGTCCAAACGGTTTACTCTGGAGTACCCTGCATGCAGGCAAATCACCCATTTTGGGAGGTGTTATGCTAGGCCGACATCGGAAACACCTATTGCATTTTTGAATACGACTCCGAATGACCACACGAGCAGAAAATATCCAGAACCTCTGTCTTATTAACGACATTAATAGACGAGGACCAGCATGACAATTTTTTCGATGATAATGATCGACAAGAAGGGTGATGAAAGGATCACTCTTAGGCAAGACAATAGGGTGACAGCTGTCAAAATCCATGTCTGAGTTCGGCAAATGACCACCAACTCGAATTAATTCCTTGTCTATAAATGGTGACAAACGCTGAAATTTGGGGGCACAATCTTCACCCTTTTCTAGTTGAACAAGCTCACGTGAAAAATTAATTCTCTGTACGACTCTACACAAATATCTCTCCGCCGCATCAAATTCTAGTTCACCTGCTTTCGGCAATATTCGCACTGCCTTCAATACTAGTATCATGATATGAAGCAAACGTTGATAGTCAGAGCATTTCTCGATCAAATTATATATTACATTATCTGAAACACTTTCAGATTGAACAACCGTGACAACATTTGAAGATTTCATTTCAGGTGGACACTTCATTTCTTCAATTTCAAATTTTACAGGCCAGTGATTTTCCTCCATAGTCAACCAGTCCTGTCCACCATGTCTCGTGATTAATGAGATCCATTGGTTTACGACCACGTGATAAACAATCGATGGGATTTTCCTCACCAGAAACATGCATCCAACAATCGATGCGTGAGTTTTGAATTTCCGAGACTCGATTAGCCACGAACGTTTGCCAACGCGATGGCGAACCTCTTATCCAATGGAGAACAACAGTTGAGTCTGACAAAGTGACAACTCGGACGATTTTACAACGAAGTTCGAGGACAGAGAGGGTAGCTTCAAGTAGATCGACTAGGAGAAGAGCAGCGCACAATTCCAATCTCGGTATTGATAGAGTTTTACTCGGTGCAACCTTTGATTTTCCACACAGCAGCGTTACTGTTGAAGAACTACCATCTTCTTCCTTTGATTTCAAATGGATCACAGCTCCATAGCCAGACTGACTTGCATTGCAAAAACAAATTAATGTAATCTTGAAACCAACAAATACTCCTAAGTGACGAGGAATGGACAAATTCGACAAAGATTGAAATTCTGTTTGATATATCTCCCACTGAGATGCAATAGAATCAGGCGGTTTTTCCTCCCAATCTGAACCAATACGCCATAATTCTTTTACAAGACATTTCAAAAACAACGTGAGAGGAGCCACTAGTCCTAGAGGATCATAGATTCGCGCCACAGTGGATAATATATTCCATTTTGTGGCAATAGAGTGACCCTGTGAGACGAAAAAACGAAACGAATCGGAAAATGGTTGCCACTCTAGACCTAAAAATATGGCTAATGAATTTTCTATATTGAATTCTTTGGACAACAAGGACCTTTCACTATCATTGAGACTTGTCATCAGCTCCTCCGAATTTGACACAAACTTAGTCAATTCAAATCCACCAGCTTTAAACAGCTCTTTGGCCTGACTACACAATTTTTTCGCATCACTTACAGAAGGGACAGACGTTACCATATCGTCCATGAACATATCTGTAGGAATGCGAGCTTTAGCATCCGGAAAATTATCGCCTTCCCTCTCAATCAACTCATGGATAGTTCTCAAAGCCAAGTACGGAGAGGAAGTGATACCAAATACGACACAATTTATTTCATAGGTTTCAACAGGATCATCTACCGAAAATCTCCATAACACCCGCTGAAATTCACGGCAAGATTCACTCACAAATATTTGACAATACATCTGTTTCAAATCACCTGTCACTCCAATTGCAAAAAGACGAAAATTCAATAGCAACACGAAAATGTTTGTCTGTAACTTCTGACCAGCATGGAGAATCGAATTCAATGACAAACCAGTTGTAGTGTTAGCGCTTGCATCATAAACGATTCTTACAGGTGTAGTAGTACTACGAGCCTTCACGATTGCGTGGTGAGGAATATAATACCCCTGTTTATTTTCCTGATCCTCAATCAAGGTCATGTGCCCTTGGCGCAAATAATCCAACATTATTTCGTGGTATGCGATCTTAATATCTTTGGAGCGAGCAAGACGATTTTCCAAATTTGTCAATCTCCGTTTAGCCATAGAATATGAATCACCCAAACAATCAGCTGATTTTTCAAACGGCAAGGATACCACGGATCGACCTGATTCCAAACGACGAACAGGCGAACGAAAATTATTTTCACAATCCAACTCGGCAGGTGTAAGATCATTCCCCGATTTAGGACAATCTTCAACCTCCCAAAACCTCTGTACTAGGTCATTCAAAGGTGGACTAGAGATGAGCAAACAATTATTGAATTGTTTATTTTGTGACGAGTTCAAAATTGGGGTTCGACCCATAACAATAAAACCCAGTTTACTGTCAACTAATTTGACTGAACCTATCTCTTGATAAGATTGGTAATTATTGATAAGATCGGGAAAGAATTCGGCACCCAAAATACCATCCAATTTTCCAGGGATGAAAAATTTATCATTCGCCAATTTCAATGACTTCAAGTAGGACAACTTAGACACATCAACTTCACGAGATGGTTATCAGTCAAGTATTTTTTCAACTACCAATGCATCAACAGCAAACGAAAATGTTGTGTCAGCGTGAGAACGAATTGTGAATGACGCTCGACCTTGAACCTTACTTGATTGACCGCCAAACCCAGTGACAGTTGAATAGACAGGTTTAATATACAAGCCTAGCTGACGACACGCACGAGAAGTTACAAAATTCTTCTCACTACCAGAGTCGATAAGAAATCGCAGGAGACATTCTTGCCCTCTCTTATTTCTGATCAGAACGATAGCAGTGGACAATAAAACAATAGTTTTATCATTTTCAGACTCATTGTTTACCAATTTAGTACTACAACATCTAACACCACTCTCTTCAGATTGATTTTTGAAATCGAAATGCAACAACGTATGATGTGAATTTTTGCATTGAATACAGGAAGCATTGCTTTTACACTCACGAGCTGAGTGACCTCCCACTAAACATTTTAGACAATAAGACTTCTCTTTTATGAGACGAAATCTATTCCATGGCGAGAGTTTCAAAAATGACTCACAATCTGTCAACTTATGTTCACTTCCCTTACAGCTTATACAATGAGATTTTCCCCGACTATCACTAGGAATTTTATCTCCTGACTGAATTGTGAAATTCTTAGAGTTTAATGAGCCCTTTAACGCTTTTCCACTATGAAAACTATCACCCTTATTTCTATCAATCGACAATGATCGAACTTGTTTTTCAATGAAACTCACAAAGTCTTTATAAGTGGGCTCCTCTTTATCTCTATGTGATGATTCAAATTCTCTACAAGTTACAGTATCAAGAATTCTCAAACCAAAATGTAAGAATATAGCATCGTCAAGCCCATTATTTTTCAATCTTTTCACAGCAGTAACAGAGTTACAAAATCGGTCTAATACCGAAGTCAAACCTTCCCTGCTTTCTACTTTAAGCCCTTTGAATTGAAAAATCTCATCGAAATAGGTTTCCAACTGAGATCTTGGATTATTATAGCGATTAACTAAAGCATTCCAAATAATACTATAGTTTGCAGCTACAGTAGGAAGATGCCTACAAATATTGGATGCTCCACCTGTAAGTTTTGATGTTAAATATTGATTTTTTGTTGGTCAGACAATGCTTTATTTCCATGAACGAGATTTTTGAATAACTCATAAAAGACAGCCCATTCGGACTGACGACCACTAAATTTCGCTAACTCAATTTTCGGTAATAGTAATTCATTTGACACAGTAGTAGGTGAGGTTGTCGGTGCCGATTGCACTTCGACAGTAGGCGCTGAATTAATTTTTTGAAGAAGTTCAGCTGTTTCATATATTTTCGCTACCATAACCAAGTAACTGTCTTTGAATGCTGGATTGAATTGATCATTCAAACTTAATTCTAATTCATTGATAAGAAGTTCAGTTTTTTCATATTCAATAACAGTATTTGGAATCAATCTATGCAATGTGAGGAATTGACTAGCAACTTTTTTATTAGTTCCTACATCCTTAACTGAATCATAACATCTTTGAATTCTTGAAAATAGCTGAGTTAATTTTGCTTTATTTATTCGCAATGATACCTCAGTTGGCAAAGCCAGCTTCGGCTCATCGGAAGCAGTTTCCATTGTAATTCAATTCAATTTTTCAATAGAATAGAAAACGATTCTATGAACAAGTTATTATTACAACTGGACAAAATAGATAACTTATCTGAAACAAACAAGTCCATTGTATTGTGATAATGCGATAAGCATTGCTTGAACGCAAGGCTAGCAACTATGCTGAATGAAAGGAGTCGACAATCGCTGACATGCAGCTTTCTCTAACAAGAAAATAATTGTACAATACAGACTTAGAATTGTAACGCAAAATAATTCTAGCATGAAAAAAAATACAAATTCGAAACAAATTGGATTCATATCCGGTCCAACAGGAGGACCATAATGGATAGCCCAAATTACAAGCAAGAGCAGAGGACTGTCGATAAATATGAAGAGAAAAATATTGAATGATAATATGCTAGAATAAAGAGAGCAATAATTAATAGATTGAATGTAGTAAGTAATATTTTCAGCATTAAATTTATACCAGAAGTGACTTATTTGGTTACTCACCAGCAAGTAGTTTTCTTCAAATACTAAATACCAACTTACTCCAGGAATTGGAATTAGGTTTGTGGCAGGACAAGATGGAGTCGGGAAAAGGTGTTGGCCTCTCTTGTACATCTGCTACCCCTATCCGATGTATGTTAATTCTGGCATCAATTTAATTACTGATCAGTCCGAAAATTGCTTGGAAGATAACTTTACTATATTGACTATTACTTTACACTGCTGTACAATTCAAAGTCCGATCGCACTAGTTGAATATTTCAATTTATATATTCACAAATAACAAGGAAAAACTGTACTTTTCCCCAACTTGGGACAGTTAATATATCAATAATAATTTTAACACAACGACGAACGTGTAAAATTGAATTTCAACGGCAACAATCAAAAAAACAGCAACAATCCTGTTTTTTCACCGTCTGATCCGAGCTGACAACTTCAACTAATGATTATGCGATAGAATAATCTAAATACTAACTTATCCGCTAGGGCGCAGCAGCTGCTGGCCTCGCCACTGCAACTACCGCTAGACTTAAAACTAATTTAAAGTAGACTTAATCTAAATACGCTAAAGGGTGTCACCACATGTGAAGTAAATGATTTGAGCTGTTTCCATAATTTTCACTAACTCTGTATAATTGAAAGTTGCAGATTCTAAAGATCAAAATACAACTATTCATGAGCGAGTTCTCAACTCAGCGGGTCACTACTTTTAAAGATTGTCAACAACTCAACTACATCAATACTACTACTCTCTACATCAATAACTACATCTTACCATCTTCAGAAGCAAACGTGAATTCATCAATTGATGGCTGAAGCTCATGCTTCTCTGTCAAGTGTCCTACTAACTCTGAATGTTCACTGCTTAGATTTTTATTGCAGTCTTTGAATGGACATATTGATCCTTCTTTCACAGGACTATTACCTTTATGGAAATTCTGTAGATGCCGCTGTAAATTATAATTAGTGGACAATTCTTTTCGACATGAAGTACAATTAAAATTAGATGACTTCACAGACATAATGGCTTTAAATGTTCACTCATTCACAATTGCTGCCGACTGTAGGCCTAAATGCTCATTCCTTCACTGGTTCATGAAAACAAAGTAACAGTTATTTTTCCAAGTAGCAGGTAACAAACTGCTCCAACGAATGTGTTACTGAAACGCTTGCGCAGTAGAAAGGAGCAGTTCTACAGCGAGCCTCTCCTGTGAAGGACTGGTTTGATGATAATGGACTAACCATCAATATCAGCAAGACGAAATACCTACCTTTTTCCATTAGAGCCAATGGTGATCCAATCGGTCTAGAACTGAAATTACAAACCTGTGGTGCACAGAATAATTATGCACAATGTCAGTGTGAGTGTATTGAACGAGTATATGAATATAAATACCTTGGCGTGATATTTGATTGTAGGCTGAAATGGAGCAATCATATACACCACCTTAGAAATGGGCTCCGAAAATTTATTTATGTATTTGCATCTTCAAGCGGAATCCTTACACCCACTATAATAAAACAAGTTTATTTTGCTTAAATTCAGTCCATCTTACAGTATGGTATTATACCTGGGGTGGTACATTCAAAACTACATTGACTCCTTTATCAACTGTTCAGAAAATTATAATGAAAAGTGCCTTACGCAAACCACTAACATATCCATCAGATTATCTCTTTGAAGAATTTAAGGTATTAAATGTACAACAATTATACATAAGAACCCCAACCTTGTATATATTCAAACACAAAGTAGCTATATTTTCTAATATCATTCACAATTATAACACAAGAACAGCTGTAAATATCGGTATCATCAACCCCAGACTTACTAGAACTTTCTCCTCCACTTCCTCACATTATAAAATGCATTTCCTTTTTCAAAAACTGCCCATCTATTTGAAAAATCCTGACAATTTGAGAATAAGTCACTATAAAAAATTAGTCAACGATTGGGTGACTTCCCTAGACCCAGAGGAGCAGGAAGGTATATTAGTATCACCTTACTCTTTCCGATGATTGTACCTTTTTTAGCTAATAATTGTACATTACATAAACATTGAGAGTGAGTATCGAATGTGTGAATGAGTGCGCTTGTTGGATGTGAGTGTTCTCGATCCATGGTCAAAAAAGCAGGTTTTCAACAATTATTGTATCTTTTTTAACGATTTTATTTTGTTCATCGATCTCACCGTACTTCCCACTTCGTTTTTAGTTTACCTGATTTGGTTTATTCTATTTTATTCATGATAATACCTTTCTCCAGATTGAGTTTTGTTTTATTTGTTACACTAGTCCATTCTTTCTTAAATACATTTTTTTATTGTATTTAATCATATTTTTCATAGCTATGAATAGTTTAATTTAATATTATGTATATTTGATGCTACTAGACAACTTGCTCCTCTCTCACAGGCATGTGCCCATAAGGGGAGCCTCCAATGAAATGTATTTTTATTTTTTACATGCAAATATAATTGTATTGTTGATCTTTTTTGAAGAATAAAAAATTTTAATTTCAATTTCAACCTTGAGTTTTTCGAGAAGAAGCATTCTCTACAAATTAAAGATAATAAGATTTCCAATAAATTGAGTGGTCGTGCAGAAATTCTATCATTTTTGTTTCCAGAGCTACTAATTTTCAAAAAAGGAGTATTTCTTTAATGGTTTTTAAAATTATCCAATCCTACATCTTCTACTCTATACAACTTGGATATTTCCCTAGCAATGATTAAAAATCACACATCATGTGGAAGAACAATCACATAAGTGTGGCAATGTAACTCACTCTCCATCTCTAGCACCATCATCATCATCATCATCATCATCCAGCTCATACTGGACTTGAAATACCTATGTTAAATAAGTTGTCTGGAATAAATCGAAATTGAAATTTGATAATAAATAGAAAATTCCTCCTTGAGTGTATTTCAACCCTTATTCCCATACAAAAGGAAATGGCCAATTTATATATTCAAAACTGTGTATCTCGGTAACCCTAAATGATAAAAAATGGTAATTAGTCTTGATTTGAAGAACAGAATCTCCTCTTTCATGTGAGGTGAATGATTCTTGTGAAAATATGAACGTAAAAATTCAAATTCAAATTCAAATTGGTTTATTCATAAAATATTACATATTCACAAAACATAGAAGTGTTATAAATTACATGAATAAATTCTCCCTGCCTGGATGATTTGTCGCAAATTATCAGACAGAGGGCAAACACTAGCAATGATGAAATAAATTACAAACTATGAATAATAAATAAATTTGAAAGCATAATAAGAGAGTTTATTTTAATAATAAATTTTAAAACTTAAGATAGAAAGAAAATGGCAATAAATAAATAAAATGAAAGTGTCAGCTCGACGGCGGTTAAAGGGCTGAGTTGGGAGTAATATAGCTTTATTAGCGTGGTACTGCGTGTATTATTTGAATGGTATTTTGTGTTCAGAACTAGAAATATTCATCTATAATTATGGAGAATGTAGAAGAGCCTCCGCAGCATCTGAACCGATGCAGAGCAGCCACCCGCTCACTCTCCGCTTGTAGACGGCAACGCTAACCCCCTCAGTAGTTGAAATCTCGGCCGGTACATTACGGTAAAGCCAATGGGCTAAATGAAAACAGTTTCCAAGTTGAATTGAATTTCTTAAATGGGGAAATTGAATATTTATATGCAATCTGTTTCTAGTGGGATAATAATGTTGAATTTCATTGAAGACAAAGTTACTTTTTTTTATAAAGACAAGTAAATTTTTTATAAATAATTGTTTTATATTCAAAACAGGGAATTCTTGGAAAAGTAAATGTGTTGGATATCTATGATATCTTACTTCAAAGTGAGATACGTTTGTTTTAAAAATTCGAGAATTTGCGATATTTTTTTCATTCTTACAGTCTGAACAGATGTTTGATAATAAACAGTGATGCAAGATGGATTTAA
Source organism: Nilaparvata lugens (assembly GCF_014356525.2). Classification (NCBI taxonomy): domain Eukaryota; kingdom Metazoa; phylum Arthropoda; class Insecta; order Hemiptera; family Delphacidae; genus Nilaparvata; species Nilaparvata lugens. The sequence goes on along the minus strand of NC_052518.1, from coordinate 59,566,803 downwards.
GGCAACTTATAAAGCATGAAATTCTCTTCTATTTGAGATCAATTGCAAGTTTCTCTCATGTATTGTACCCATTTTAGAGACTCTTGAAAATCGCAAGAAAAATGAGAAAATAAGTACAGTTAAAGTACAATTAAAATAAGATGATTTCACAGACATAATGGCTTCACGTGTTCACTCAATCACAATGGCTGCCGACTGTACATGCTCATTCGTTCACTAATTCACAAAACAAAGTAACAATTATTTTTTCAAGTGGCAGGTAACAAAGTGCTCCAAGGAATATGCTACTCAGATACAGTTCTACAGCGAGCTTCGCCTGTGAGCAGCTTCTCTTTGTCATAGATACAGAGTAACGGCCAGCAACGGTCACAGTTATCACATGGTTATTCAAAAGTATTCTTTGAGTATCTATAGTGAGGTCCACGTTGTAATGGTAGTGGTTGATTTGAATTGGTGTTGCTATCCTTGTGTAACATTCAACAAAGCAGATGGCGCTATCTCTTCATGCATTGCAAGGTAGAAATTCAACTAATTGACAAAATAGGGTTAAGGGTTAGGTTTTATTCAGGTTATATTTAATAATGTTTCATAAGGATAGGTTAGGTTTTTGCTTTGAAATCGCAATATACAAGAAGGGGCTAGGGTCCAGGTAGAGTTATGTTTTTGTTGTTTCAAAGGTTTATATTTTAGGTTACTTACTTTTACTTATACTTACGTTTACTTTTAGGTTATATTTAATAATGTTTCGTAAGGGTAGGTTAGGTTTTTGCTTTGGAATTGCAATATGCTAGAAGGGGCTAGGGTCCAGGTAGAGTTATGTTTTTTGTTGTTTCAAAGGTGAGAGGATAAGTAAGGGGGTTAGGAGTTTGCTTTGAAATCCAAAGTATTGAATGTGAAAGGGTTAGGGGTTAGGTTTCTCCAATTTATATTTAATAATGTTTCATGAGGCTGGGTTAGGTTTTTGCTTTGAAATTGCAATATGCTAGATGGGGCTAGGGTCCAGGTAGAGTTATGTTTTTTGTTGTTTCAAGGTGAAAGGATAGGTTAGGGGGCTAGGAGTTTGTTTTGAAATTGCAATATGCTGGAAGGGATTATGGGTTTTTACCAAGATTTATGTTTTAAATATGAAAGAGAATCAGTGGTTTTTTGACAATTTCTTAGTCTTTCTCATTCAATAAAAGGGGAGGTTAGGGGGTTAGGTTTTGGCTTTGAAATGATAATATGCTGACGAGAGTTGTAGTGTTTTTTAACATTAGTTATGGTAAATAACAACCATTATATTTTATTAATTATATTATTGAAAAGTACTCTTCCTTTTATTAAATGAAATAATGATAATATGTTGAATATTAAATCGAATTTAATGATAAATCATCATTGGATAATAATATCAGCATCAAAATGGAATGACGGCTCCAGTTACGGTGCTCGGTAACCATCATCACAAATAACGTTACATTCAAAGAACTGACTGAATGGAACGGGAAAAAACCGTTACTAACGCATGCGCGATACGGTGCTGTCTGTGACCGAGAGTGCTTCGTGTCAGAAACTCAGAATCACATAGATTTTTGGGTTAATAGACTATTGCTATTATGTAAACCAACATTAAGTTGGCTCTCCACTAAAATATTTTTGAAATCTCTCAACGCCATCGTTTTGAGCACGTTTTGAGCTGATTTGAGCAACTTTTATTTCGTTTTGAGCACCCACCGTTTTTGAGATATGACGTCTCAAAAAGTGGAGAGCCAACTTAATGCCAGCTCTCCACTTTTCGGAATCGAAAAACTAAACACGCCATCGTTTTGAGCTCGTTTTGAGCTGATTTGAGCAACTTTCATTTCGTTTTGAGCACCCACCGTTTTTGAGATATGACGTCTCAAAAAGTGGAGAGCCAACTTAATGCCAGCTCTCCACTTTTCGGAATCAAAAAAGTGAACAAGCCATCGTTTTGAGCTCGTTTTGAGCTGATTTGAGCAATTTTTTTTCAATTTGAGCACCCACCGTTTTCGAGATATGACATCTCAAAAATTGGAGAGCCAACTTAATGCCAGCTCTCCACTTTTCGGAATCGAAAAACTAAACACGCCATCGTTTTGAGCTCGTTTTGAGCTGATTTGAGCAGCTTTTATTTCGTTTTGAGCACCCACCGTTTTCGAGATATGACGTCTCGAAAATTGGAGAGCTAACTTAATGCTAACTATACAGTAAATCAAAAAATCAATTATAACTCCTGAACTAGGGGTGCTCAAAACGTGGAAACCTGCACAACAGTAGAGTTCCGTGAGAAGCCACTCTCAGCAGAAATTGACGTTTTGAGCCATCACAGATCTCAAGTAATTCCCACTCATATTATGTCTCCAGTACTATATGGTAAATCAAAAAATCAATTATAACTCCTGAACTAGAGGTGCTCAAAACGTGGAAACCTGCACAAGAGTAGAGGTCTTTGAGAAGCTACTCTCAGCAGAAATTGACGTTTTGAGCCATCACAGTTCTCAAGTAATTCCCACTCATAGTATGTCTCCTGTACTATATGGTAAATCAAAAAATCAATTATAACTCCTGAACTGGGGGTGCTCAAAACGTGGAAACCCGCACAAGAGTAGGAGTCTATGAGAAGCTACTCTCAGTAGAAATTGACGTTTTGAGCCATCACAGTTCTCAAGTAATTCCCACTCATAGTATGTCCCATGTACTATAAGGTAAATCAAAAAATCAAAATATAACTCCAGAACCAAAGGTGCTCAGAACGTGGAAACCTGAACAAGAGTAGAGGTCTATGAGAAACTAATCTCAGCAGAAATTGACGTTTTGAGCCATCACAGTTCTCAAGTAATTCCCACGCATAGTATGTCTCCTGTACTATATGGTAAATCAAAAAATCAATTTTAACTCCTAAACCAGAGGTGCACAAAACGTGGAAACCTGCACAAGAGTAGAGGTCCATGGGAAGCTACTCTTTGCAGAAATTGACGTTTTGAGCCATCACAGTTCTCAAGTAATTCCCACTCATAGTATGTCCAATGTACTATATGGTAAATCAAAAAATCAATTATAACTCCAGAACCAGAGGTGCTCAAAACGTGGAAACCTGCACAAGAGTAGAGGTCTTTGGAAAGCTACTCTCAGCAGAAATTGACGTTTTGAGCCATCACAGTTCTCAAGTAATTCCCACTCATAATATGTCCCATGTACCATATGGTAAATCAAAAAATCAATTATAACTCCAGAACCAGAGGTGCTCAAAAAGTGGAAACCTGCACAAGAGTGGAGGTCTATGAGAAACTCCTCTCAGCAGAAATTGACGTTTTGAGCCATCACAGTTCTCAAGTAATTTCCACTCATAGTATGTCTCCTGTACCATATGATAAATCAAAAAATCAATTTTAACTCCTAAACCAGAGGTGCTCAAAACGTGGAAACCTGCACAAGAGTAGAGGTCCATGAGGAGCTACTCTCAGCGGAAATTGACGTTTTGAGCCATCACAGTTCTCAAGTAATTCCCACTCATAGTATGTCCCATGTACTATATGGTAAATCAACATATCAATTATAACTCCAGAACCACAGGTGCTCAAAACGTGGAAACCTGCACAAGAGTAGAGGTCTTGAGAAGCTACTCTCAGCAGGAATTGACGTTTCGAGCCATCACATTTCTTGAGTAATTCCCACTCATAGTATGTCTCCTGTACTATATGGTAAATCAAAAAATCAATTATAACTCCTGAACTAGAGGTGCTCAAAACGTGGGAACCTGTACAAGGGTAGAGGTCTATGAGGAGCTGATCTCAGCATAAATTGACGTTTTGAGCCATCACAGTTCTCAAGTAATTCCCACTCATAGTATGTCTCCTGTACTATATGCTAAATCAAAAAATCGATCATAACTCCTGAATAAGAAGTGCTCAAAACGTGTGAACCTGCACAAGAGTAGAGGTCTATGAGAAGCTACACTCAGTGGAAATTGACGTTTTGAGCCATCACAGTTCTCAAGTAATTCCCATTTATAGTATGTTTCATGTACTATACAGTAAATCAAAAATTCAATTATAACTCCTGAACTAGGGGTGCTCAAAACGTGGAAACCTGCACAAGAGTGGAGGTCTATGAGGAGCTACACTGAGCAGAAATTGACGTTTTAAACAATCACAGTTCTCAAGTATTTCCCACTCATAGTATGTACCATGTACTATATGGTAAATCAAAAAATCAATTGAAACTCCTAAACCAGAGATGCTCAAAACGTGGAAACCTGCACAAGAGTAGAGGTTTATGAGAAGCTACTCTCAGCAGAAAATTGACATTTTGAGCCATCACACTTCTCAAGTGATTCCCACTCATAGTATGTCCCATGTACTATATGGTAAATCAAAAAATCAATTATAACTCCAGAACGTGGAAACCTGCACAAGAGTAGAGGTCTATGAGAAGCTACTCTCAGCAGAAATTGACGTTTTGAGCCATCACAGTTCTCAAGTAATTCCCACTCATAGTATGTCCCATGTACTATATGGTAAATCAAAAAATCAATTTTAAGTCCTGAACTAGAGGTGCTCAAAACGTGGAAACCTGTACAAGGGTAAAGGTCTATGAGGAGCTAATCTCAGCATAAATCGACGTTTTGAGCCATCACAGTTCTCAAGTAATTCCCACTCATAGTATGTCTCCTGTACTATATGCTAAATCAAAAAATCAATCATAACTCCTAAACCAGAGGTGCTCGAAACGTGTGAACCTGCACAAGAGTAGAGGTCTATGAGAAGCTACTCTCAGTAGAACCATAGACCTCCACTCTTGTGCAGGTTTCCACATTTTGAGCACCTCCAGTTCAGGAGCTATAATTGAATTTTCGATTTACTGTATAGTACATGAAACATACTATGAATGGGAATTACTTGAGAACTGTGATGGCTCGAAACGTCAGTTTCTACTGAGAGTAGCTTCTCATAGACCTCTACTCTTGTAGAGGTTCACACGATTTGAGCACCTCTGGTTTAGGAGTTATGATTGATTTTTTGATTTAGCATATAGTACAGGAGACATACTATGAGTGGGAATTACTTGAGAACTGTGATGGCTCGAAACGTCAATTTATGCTGAGATCAGCTCCTCATGGACCTCTACCCTTGTACAGGTTTCCACGTTTTGAGCACCTCTAGTTCAGGAGTTATAATTGATTTTTTGATTTACCATATAGTACATGGGACATACTATGAGTGGGAATTACTTGAGAACTGTGATGGCTCAAACGTAAATTTCTGCTGAGAGTAGCTTCTCAAAGACCTCTAATCTTGTGCAGGTTTCCACGTTTTGAGCACCTCTGGTTCTGGAGTTATAATTGATTTTTCGATTTACAATATAGTACATGGGACATACTATGAGTGGGAATTACTTGAGAACTGTGATGGCTCAAATCGTCAATTCCTGCTGAGAGTAGCTTCTCATAGACCTCTACTCTTGTGCAGTTTTCCACTCTTTGAGCACCTCTGGTTTAGGAGTTAAAATTGATTTTTTGATTTACCATATAGTACAGGAGACATACTATGAGTGGGAATTACTTGAGAACTGTGATGGCTCAAAACGTAAATTTCTGCTGAGAGTAGTTTCTCATGGACCTCTACTTTTGTGCTAGTTTCCACGTTTCAAGCAACTCTGGTTCTGGAGTTATAATTGATTTTTTGATTTACCATATAGTACATGGGACATACTATGAGTGGGAATTACTTGAGAACTGTGATGGCTCAAAACGTCAATTTCTGCTGAGAGTAGCTTCTCATAGACTCCTACTCTTGTGCAGGTTTCCACGTTTTGAGCACCTCCAGTTCAGGAGTTATAATTGATTCTTTGATTTACTGTATAGTACATGAAACATACTATGAATGGGAATTACTTGAGAACTGTGATGGCTCAAAACGTCAATTTCTGCTGAGTGTAGCTTCTCAAAGACCCCTACTCTTTTGCAGGTTTCCACGTTTTGAGCACTTCTGGTTCTGGAGTTATAATTGATTTTTCGATTTACAATATAGTACAGGAGACATACTATGAGTGGGAATTACTTGAGAACTGTGATGGCTCAAAACGTCAATTTCTGCCAAGAGTGGCTTCTCACGGAACTCTACTCTTGTGCAGGTTTCCACGTTTTGAGCACTCCTAGTTCAGGAGTTATAATTGATTTTTTGATTTACTATATAGTACATGGGACATACTATGAGTGGGAATTACTCGAGAACTGTGATGGCTCAAAACGTCAATTTCTGCTGAGAGTAGCTTCTCATAGACCTTCACACTTGTGCAGGTTTTCACGTTTTGAGCAACTCCAGTTCGGAAGTTATAATTGATTCTTTGATTTACTATATAGTGAGCATTAAGTTAGCTCTCCAATTTTCGAGACGTCATATCTCAAAAACTGTGGGTGCTCAAAACGAAAAAAAAGTTGCTCAAATCAGCTCAAGACGAGCTCAAAACGATGGTGTGTTTACTTTTTCGATTTTAAAAAGTGGAGAGCTGGCATCAAGTTGGCTCTCCAATTTTTGAGACATCATATCTCGAAAACGGTGGGTGCTCAAAATGAAATAAAAGTTGCTCAAATCAGCTCAAAACGAGCTCATAACGATGGCATGTTTACTTTTTCGATTTTAAAAAGTGGAGGGCTGGCATTAAGTTGGCTCTCCAATTTTTGAGATGTCATATCTCAAAAACGGTGGGTGCTCAAAACGAAATAAAAGTTGCTCAAATCAGCTCAAAACGAGCTCAAAACGATGGCATGTTTGTTTTTTCGATTTCGAAAAGTGGAGAGCTGCTCTCCAATTTTTGAAACGTCATATCTCGAAAATGGTGGGTGCTCAAAACGAAATGAAAGTTGCTCAAATCAGCTCAAAACGAGCTCAAAACGATGGCGTGTTCAGTTTTTCGATTTCGAAAAGTGGAGAGCTGGCATTAAGTTGGCTCTCCAATTTTTGAGACGTCATATCTCAAAAACGGTGGGTGCTCAAAACGAAATAAAAGTTGCTCAAATCAGCTCAAAACGTGCTCAAAACGATGGCGTTGAGAGATTTCAAAAATATTTTAGTGGAGAGCCAACTTAATGTTGGTATTATGTAACATTATACATTTACTTACAACTTGCAATATGAGGCTACGTTTATTATTATTTTTTATTCTGTATAGAAACATTCTTATGTAATCAGCCGTTGTGAAATAGAAAAATTAAAACTTCTTTTAGCGGATAAATGTTTTTATGGCTATGTAATCAGTATTCATTTTCCTCAAAATTTTTACTTGGGTATTTAACATCACAGTACCTGTGATTGTATTAAGTAAATTTTTGCCAACATAAATCATTAAATCATTGACCAATATTCACAAGTGCAACATTGTACAACATTTTCAGATACTATACATAGCGACTTGACAATAGGAGGTATAAGACCTATCTTGATTCTTTATTCACACTTCAACTCTCAAGATTACTTCACTTCTATCTAACGAAATATTTGAAGAAATGCAGCTTTTAAGTTACAAACACACTATTCTATTATAATCGATTCTTTCCAATTTCCATCATGCACCTTTGTTTGAAAACGTTTAAATTCCATTTATGGGTGTATAATTATTGAGGAATAGCAGCATCTTGAACATAAATATCAATGAATCTGTCTAAGTGCGTAATCACATTGGATGCTTATAGGTTCAAGTGCATGCTTGGTTATGCAATGCATGACCAAAAAAGCAGATGGGGAAACAAAATCTAGAAAGTGGAATAGGAACACACTGAATGCTTGCTTTTGCTGCTCTTGCTCCACATGCAAGTCAAAACGTGTTTCAATGGCACTTTCCAGATTTTGTTTTTCGGCTCATGCATGATTCGGTGAGAGTAGTGTCAGTTTGTACATACTGCGAGACTTTTTTGCGACTTTTCCCAACCTCCCCCTTCCCTCCGCACCCATCCTACCAACCCCCACCACCCCCGCTCCTGCCGCCCCTCTCCTGACCCCTCCACCGCCCCTTAGAAGGAGAAGATGCTCTCTCTCTCTCTCTCTCTCTCTCTCTCTCTCTCTCTCTCTCTCTCTCTCTCTCTGGTTATCTCTCTCTGGACTCTCTTGGTTATGTCGAGTGAGTAAACGTGTGTCAGTTCGGCTCCGTCTTCTAACAGATATTTCGTAGGGTTATACAGTTCAATTCACTTCAAATTATACATCTAGTTATTCAGTTTCTCGAGCTTAATTCAATAGTGAAATTATATTTTTGATTAACTCACACTCTTTTTATTTATCTTGAAAAAACATTCCTAATTCTTCAGTCTACCTTCTCGCCTGTAAAAGTGTAAATCCACCTAACAGTACACGATGGGTCGACCGAACAGAGGCACACCGAGGAATGAGGTCAATGCTCCGAAGCCAGGGCCAGCTATTTCTGGATCACTGTCTGAAGAGAACCTCCGAATTATTCAACAGCAAATCGAGGAAACTGTGCATCATGCCGTATCTATGGCAGTGAAGTCCATTTTTGAGGAACTTCAAGCATTGAAGGAGGAGAACAAACAGCTGCACAATAGAATTCGTGAGCTAGAGGTGTCTTGTCACCTGAAGGTCGACGACCTCGAGCAATACGGGCACCGACATTCAATACGTATTTTTGGGATCCCGGAGAGTGACAAAGAAGACACGGACCTGCTGGCGCTTGATGTCTTCAACAAGAAGCTGAACGTGCCCGTGACTCTGGCGGATGTCAACAGCTCGCATAGCGTTGGAAGGCGTCAACCACCTCAACAAGGGCAAGCTAAACCCAAGGACCGACCCATCATAGTACGACTCTGCAGCTACCGGACCAGGAAGATGATCTTTGACGCTAAGAGGAAGCTGAAGGGTTCCGGCGTCACCATTCGCGAGGATCTGACTGCGGAGCGTCTCAAGATCCTCAACGCTGCGGCCGACCGTCATGGGAATAGGAATGTCTGGTCATCAAACGGGAGGATCAAGATCTCTATCGGCGAGGGAGGATCCAAGAGGGTCCACACAGTCGAGAGGATGACCGACCTTCAAGAAATAAAGGTAATTTAAATCATTTCAGGATTCGATGACTAAGGTGCCCTTCACTACAATAATAGGAAATTCGTATTAATACATTTCACAGTAGATATACGTTGGCATTTTTCATGAGCTGGCTTTCTGTTCTATAAATGAATCTTTCCACTGCTATTTATGATTATATATGAGGCAATTATTCCAAACTAAGGAGATTCACATTTGCTAATACTGATTAATAATTTATCTTGATATTAATTCCCAAAACTACGTTCAATGCATCAACTACTATACTCCAGAGGGTACTTAGAGAATCATTATCTCTATTCTTACTAATAATTATTGCATCTCTTACCAAAATTATTTCCATAATTAATAATTTTCGAAATGCTGAATTTCAAATAAATTGGATGATTAACATACGTTATAGATATGGATGTAATTTATAGGTAGAGATAGTAATCTCGTATATAATGGTATCTTCTACTGTTGCCACAGCTTGAACAATAGAAGCTAATGTGTGAAGAATTATTGATAGAGCAGAGGGGTGGGTAGTCTGTTCATATGCTTATATAGGGGCTGTGTTTCATTTAACATTATCTTAGACATTCATCACTTAACTATTACAGTTCTCAATTTACTACTTTTATCGTTATGCAACTCCCAATAGTTAATTATACTTCTAATACTATATAATATTTTTCACACTTCACCGTTCAATACTATTTAAAACTCATCTAAAATAATCTAGCACTTTCTCCATTGTCTCCTCTACTTCTTATTTTTTCTTTCTCGTTTCTCTTCTTGATCTTATATTTATGATGATTACTTGAATATTGTTGTTTGCAATGATGATTATTATTCTTTTCTATTCTTCTTCTCCTTCTTCTTCGTCTTCTTCTTCTTCTTCTTCTTCTTCTTCTTCTTCTTCTTCTTCTTCTTCTTCTTCTTCTTCTCCTCCTCCTCCTTCTTCTCCTTCTTCTCTTTCTTTTTCTTTTCTTCTTTTTCTTCCCTCCTTGATTAATTCAAGATCACAATGCGATGTTCTATTTCTTATTCTATAGTTCAGTTTCATAAGTTCTTCGCAATTTGTGCACATTCCTTCTTTCTCTTCTTTTCTTCCCTATTATTATCATTATTTTCCCTGTGATTTTTCCACTTGCCATCCAGCATGTTCAAATGTTTATTTCTCTTTCTATATCTATTTATCTTTCTACCTTTTCTCTTTCTATCTGATTACCTTCTACTAATATCCATATATTATATTATAATATCCATATATTTATCCATATAATATTCGATTCTTTCCCACATTAAATCATACTATTCCTCTTCAATTTTATGCGAATATTATTCATTATCAGTTGTATTATGTATCTTTCCTCTATTGATAACTTTCTTCAAAGATTTTTCGTTTTTCTGCTGGCTTCTTCTTCTCTTTTTCAGTTGTTACTGGATCCCATTTCGCTCTATCTCCACCATGAACACGATCTTCCACTACTGGATTTCATCTCTCTCTATCTCCACTTGGACTCGATTTTCCACCACTGGATTCCATCTCTCTCTGTCTCCACTTGGACTCGATCTTCCACAACTGGATTCCTTCTCGCTCTATCTCCACTTGGACCCGATTCTTCCACTACTGGATACCTACTCGCTCTATCTCCACTTGGACCAGATCTTCCACTACCAGTTCTTCCTCAATCTTCATCTTATTCACCATTAGGATTATTCATCACCGAAACTCCACACATCTACATCTTATTGTGTTTAGTGAATTTTAGAACTAGTGCTTTAAATAGTGAAGGGAGCCGAACTGTCAAGGCATACTGAATGCACTCGAATCAAGAGACTTTTTCATTTAGGTTAAGTTTTATCGGTTTCATCCCCATTTCCCCCGTCATGTGTCGTTCTGAGGTCAGTTCACAATTGGTCTGCTGCTTCCATGATGCCTCTCACTGACACGTCAGCTCGCTCGCCCTCAAGTAGGTATGATTATTTCAATAATAGTCATAATGACGCAGGTATGTTTCTAGCAAATAAGCTCCACTCTTTCAAAAACTTTTCAAGGCTGCTCACCTTAACGTACAATCCCTCAGTTGCCACATTGATGAACTCAGAGCAATCTTCCGTTTCCAGGACTTCAATATAATCGAAATTTCCGAATCATTTTTGAAGCCTAGTATTTCATCAAATTTTGTTGCATTGCCTGGATATAATCTTTTCCGGAATGATAGATTAAATAAAGCTTGTGGGGGTGTAGCAATTTATGTGGAAGATGGTATCAAAACAAAAGTTTTAATCACATCTAAACAAGAGTATTGTTCCAGACCAGAGTTTATGCTACTTGAATTATCCTTATCTAGTAATGATAAATCACTCATTGGTATCTGTTATCGCCCACCAAAAATAGGTCATTTCACAGATTTCGAAAATGCCTTGCTTTCTCTTATGCCTTGTTATAACCGTATACTAGTTATGGGGGATATGAACACCGACTTGAACATGACGAATTGTAACTTTGACTACTTTCAACTGACTACAATTTTCCAATGCCTAAACATGACTATTTTACCCCTCGATCCAACTCATCATACTAATGAATCAGACACACTCATTGACCTTCTCATTGTTAGTGATCCCAAGCAGGCCAAATCTCAGTCCCAGCTATTTCTAGACATGATTTGATCTACTGTGTACTTTCTCATAAGATACCCAAGCTAGAACAGAAAATTATCACTTATAGAGACTTCAAAAACTTTGATGAAGCCGCCTTCCTGACTGATGTGGCTCAGACTCCATGGCATCAAATTGAAGCATTACCCTCAGTTGATGACATGGTCAAGACTTTCGAGAATTGGACTTTGACTTTGTATGACAAACATGCACCTTATGTGACAAGGAGGATTAATAGAAAACGACGAGTACCGTGGATGACTGGAGACATACTTAAGATGATGGGACGTAGAGACAAAGCACATAGAAAATTTAAAAAGACATTTTACTTGGACAGTTTTGATAGAGTATAGGAGCCTTAGAAATAGGGTTAAACAGGAATTACGGAACTCAAAGATTAGGTATTTGAATTCGTTTTATGACAAACAATAGACAAGACTCTAAATCACTTTGGCAGGGGATAGAAGAATTCGGGCTTGGCAAACAGAAATCGAATCCACAAATTGACTTACCATTGAATAATATAAATGACCATTTCGTTTCACACTCTAACCAACGCGACAAAGTTGTCATTGCTAATCATATAGATGATCTTGAAGAGCAGGTTACAAACTTAGATTTACCAATCACTGATCAATTTCATTTCCATCCAATATCAGAAGAAGACACTTTCAGAGCAATTCAACGTATTCATAGTAATGCTATGGGTGTAGACAAAATTCCTATTAAATTTATCAAGAAGATGTTATTTGCTGTTTTACCAACCATTACATACATTTTCAACAAGTCACTTGAAGAAGGCATTTTCCCTGAAAACTGGAAGTTTGCTCTGGTTCGCCCTCTAAATAAAGTTCCATCACCCAATAAAGTTGAGGATTTTAGACCAATCAGTATTTTACCTGCATTGTCCAAAGTGCTAGAAAGACTCATTCATGCTCAAGTTGTAAAATTTCTAGACAACAATAGTAAGCTTCATAACTTTCAATCAGGCTTTAGAAAATTCCATTCAACTGAGACAGCTCTGCTTCGTGTCACTGATGATATAAGGTTAGCTATGGACAAAAGAAAATGCACCATCCTCACCCTATTTGATTTTTCTAAAGCATTCGATACTGTTGATCATACAGTCCTTCTGAATAAGTTGGCTATTCTTGGTTTCAGTCACAACTCGTTAGTTTGGTTTAAATCCTATCTATTAGGTAGGAAACAATGTGTATCTGTCGGTGACAAACAGTCAACTTGGAAAAACGTTATGCATGGAGTACCACAAGGTTCAATTTCAGGCCCTCTCCTCTTCACTTTGTATGCTAATGACCTTTCTTCCATTATCAAATTCTCCAGTTTCCATACTTATGCAGACGACCTTCAAATCTATTCAAGCTGTCCCATAACAAAAATTAATGAAACAGTTGGAATAATGAATCAGGATATCAATTCGATAGTGGAATGGACAGATAAAAATGGCCTTAAGCTTAATCCCATCAAAACACAACCCATTATAATTGGATATTCTCGTCTTATAAACAATATTGACCTTGAATCAATTCACAAAGTTAGTGTAGATGGTAATGACATTCCTTACTGTAGCTCAGTTAAAAATTTAGGCATTATTATGAATAATACTCTTGACTGGTCAGAGCAAGTGAACAAAACTTGTGAAAAGGTATTCTCAGCCATGCATGCATTGGAGAAAATGCACGATATCCTCCCTAGAAACATTAAATTATTATTGGTTCAATCTCTCATCTTCCCACATTTAATGTATTGTGATTCTGTTCTTAATGATATGCAAGTCACTCTGAATGATAAACTACAGCGTTGCCAAAATTATTGTCTACGTTTCGTCTACTCTCTCCAATGCCATGATCATATCACCCCAGCCCACATTGCTAGTTCAACATTGAAGCTTCCCGATCAGAGGCTTTTTCGAATAGTCAAGCTTGTTAGAGATATCTTGAAATATGGTAATCTGAACTATTTTAAAGATGATTTCAAATTTGTCTCTGAAGGTAGGAGGATAGATGCTTCACATACTAGAACCGGAGAAAGTACTTTAAGGATACCCAATCATCGAACTACTATTTTCACAAAATCCTTCTTAGTCAGTGCCTGTCGTGCATGGATTACACTTCCTGTTTCTATCAGGTCTATCGAGAGCCGAGTGAGCTTCAACCTGACTTTAAAAAAACATATTTTGGAACAAATGACTGAAACTGTCCGGCCCTAGAACGATCACATGACAACCATCCCTCACCCATTCCACCAATATAAACCTTTAAACCATGTTATAGAACGAATTGTATATATATATATATATACCCTCATCTTCTTTTGGTTGAGTTATTGGATTAGTAATTTTAGTAATTTTTATTGGTTAGTTTTTGGGTTTGGATATTGATTATATTTATATATATATTATATAAACTCATGTTATTTCAATTATCCACTGCATACTGCTGTATATTACTGAAATTTGATAACCCTGATCTACTTTCAGCCTACTTCATTATATTAATCAATTATTTGATCTTATCTACCTATATAATTATTTTACTTTATCAATTTTCTGTTTTTTTTCTCTTCAATATTCATATTGATTAAAACTTTTACAATATTTCCATTAATAAATAAATCCTTAGTTTAAATAACAAAATCAACGTTTTGGTAGAGAGTTAGTGGGGAGGATATTTTTAATATTCTTCCCAAAGAATGGACATTGATATGTCCAAAGCTCCGCCAATTTATGTAGATGCATAACAATATGATTATTATCCATAGTTATTATATTACAAATTGCTTTTTCATATAATATACAGTTCAATAGTTATTTTCTTAGTCTATATTATGTAAATTCATATATAACTTTGCTGTATTGTAAGCTATTGTATACAAGTGTATAAGCCAGTATATATTGTAATCTACATAAATAAAGTACTCAATCAATCAATCAATCACTCTCTCTCTCTCTCTGTCTCTCTAGAAGAAGGAGAGGAGGAAGAAGAAGAAGAGGAAGAAGAGGAAGAAGAAGATTATAACGATGATGCTC